>NW_006921533.1:7860628-7863630 GCF_000340215.1 Pseudocercospora fijiensis CIRAD86
ACTCATGAATATCTATACGATTAGGAGAATACTACGAAGGAAAAGTGCTACTAACCTCCTCGTTAATTAAGCTTTCTACGAGGGATAGTACTTCGGTGCTAACAGCTTTAACGTATATAGAGGAGATCTCGAGAACCGACTAGTAGATAAGGTTATTGCTAGTAAGGATTACGGCGCGTTAAAGCAATAGTAAGTCTATATAGTGTTGCTTAGGAAGTTGTTTTTGCATAATTATAGTATCTAGGATTAATGCTACCCCGGGGGTGTTATTACGGAGTTCTAAGAATGGCCTTAGCTAAGAGCGCTAAGGATGCATACATGTTTGTTTTAAGCGCGTATAATGTGAAACGTGTCTAGTTAGATACGAAGAAAGGGAGGGATATTAGCTAGTAACCGGCCCTACACCTATAGGCTAGTTTTAAGCCTACATAAGAGGCCTCCTTCTATAGAGTAGACAGATTATCAACCTCGTATAGCACATTGTTTATGTCACACTTCCACAATGCCTATATTGTAGGGCTCTAGTTATTAGCCTAAGCGACAGTCTCGTTATCCTATCTTGCTAAACATAGCTGCTTATATTGCTATAGGTTATATTACCCTCGGTAGCCTGTACTATTGCTACAAGTAGTGGTAGTAGTGTTAGTTTCCGTCCTTTACTAAGAACGCTAAGGATATATACATGTTTGTTTTAAGCGCGTAATGTGAAGCGTGTCTAGTTAGATACGAAGAAAGGGAGGGATATTAGCTAGTAACCGGCCCTATACCTATAGGCTAGTTTTAAGCCTATATAAGAGGCCTCCTTCTGTATTATAGATAGATCATTAACCTCGTATAGCACATTGTTTATATTACACTTCTATAATGCCTATGTTATAGGGCTCTAGTTACTAGCCTAAGCGATAGTCTCGTTATCCTATCTTACTAAACATAGCTGCCTATATTGCTATAGGTTATGTTACCCTCGGTAGCCTATACTATTGCTACGAGTAGTAGTAGTAGTATTAGTTTCCGTCCTTTAGTGTTTATAGCCTAAGGCTAATACTTCTTTTTAATTTCTACTAATAAGAGGGCTCGATTGACTTTGTAGTAGCGGTTCTTTATACTAAACCCCCGGGCTACTAACTAATATAGGCACCTATAGCGCTTTAAATAACACACGTACCTATAGCGCTTTCTTAATATTGTAGGAAGGTAGGTCCGACTGTTTTCCGCTACTCGCCTAATGTTTCTAGACCTCCGTTTCCGTATCCTCGTCGTAAGCTCCTCGAATACTCTAACTACGGCCTAGAAACATCCGGCTTCGCTCGGATTAGGACACTCGCTAATGTCGATGTGTTTAATGTCCTCTTTCCTAGCGATTCTAAATCGCTATTATTAACTGCCTAAGTCTATAACTATAGCATAGTACTTAAGAATAGGGTTGCTAATAACAATGTCGGATAGGAGGCTGTCTATATCTACCGCGTAGGCAGTAAAGTTTAGTAGGCGTTCATTTCCGAGGTCGTCTTTTAGAACTATAGGAATATAGTAGGCTCTATAGGTTAAGTGCCGAGCGTTATTAAACTAAGCAAGGGTTAGTAGGTTAGTCCTCGGCAGTTGCCGTAGGTCTAATTACTTAGCTAGGCGATAGCTAATAAGGGCGCTAACTGAATTTCCGGGGTCTAGTATAACCTTTGCCTTATAGTTAGTATCGGGCCTAGATATAAGATAGGTACGTATAATAGCTAGTACAATATCGATAGTCTTACGCCGTACGAGGCTAACAGTTAGTGCGGCGCTTACTCTTTTTTCGAAGGTTAGCCTATAGGGGTAGCGTTAGCTACTAAGAGGTGCTTTCGGTGCTTAGCGGTAGTACGGTCGATTCGGGCCTAGTCCTTAGGTTTGTCGCATTAGCCTAGTAGATAGCTAGTACTATTACAATTGAAGCACTTCAATCCGGTTAGTAGACTGCCGTAGCTATTGTTGCTACTATTATTAGTCGAGCGGTTAGTATTATAGGGATACGAGCCCCTTCTACGGCCCCTATCGCGGCCTCCTCTATATAGCCGCCGGCTACGGCCTCTTCTACGATCGTTACTGTTCCTATTGTTAGCATTATTGTCTTAGTAGGAACCTTAGTTTCCTCCGCGGCTACGGTTGCTACGGTTAGTACTAGCTAGTCGGATCCTCGATTCTAGTCGTTACTAAAGCTAGATAGCTCGTTTAGCTGTTTCTACTTTAACTATGAATTAAATACGTATAAGATTAGTCTATTCGAACACGCGACGACGGTCTAATTTAAGGACTAATTCCTATCGCAATTTAGGGCGTATTTCGGAAATCTAGATAGAGTCGGTCTTAGATAGCAAATCGTCTTCGAGGGTCTTTAAATAGGCCTTAAATAAGCGAGCCGATTGATTAGTCTTTTGTTTAGCTCGAAGGTATTAGTCCTAAGCGTGTTATTGCCTTAGTATAGGGTTTCTAAGGGTGTCTAGTATAATAGTCTTATAGTCTTGCTACTAAATAGCGGTCTAGTCGTAAAGGGAATCAAAATAGTTATCCTATGTACGCTTTAGGTCGCTATTAATGTACTGCATAGCGTATACGACTAAGGAATAGTCGTCTAGTAGCGCTCTTAGTGCGTTACGCTAGTTGAGCTTATAGTTACGAATGTAGTCGTTGTACTGCTTTCGGCTAGAGCTATTAAATACGGTACAGTCCTTAAGCTTAGTATCCTTCTTTTGAATCGGGACTAATAGTAAGGAAGGCCCTATTATCGGCTTAGTGTTAGTTGTTAGGGCTTCCTATAGGCGGCGAATCTCGAGGAGATTATCCTTTGGCTATTGTTCTTAATATAGGGCAGTAAGCCTGTTTTAAGTAGCTTCTTAAAGTCTCGCTACTAGCTAGGGGCTAAAGGCTAGCTAGCTATATCGTCGATTGACAATGTTATTAAGTATATCGTTAACAGGCAACTCTAGGTCGTCGCCTAGAACTATAGGTTCTTTAGTAGGCTTAGCAGT
>NW_006921533.1:7863976-7901915 GCF_000340215.1 Pseudocercospora fijiensis CIRAD86
TAAAATAAGGACTATCTAGCTGCTGCCCTTAAAGGGTAGATCGAATACTATATAAGAAGGGTATATTAGCAGGTAGATAGGGTAGTAGTAGGTACAGGTAGTATTCGATAGAGATCTAAGAGGAGAGGGAGGAAGGCAGGCTAGTTAGCCTAACGCCAAGCGCCAAGCCCTGCCTAAGGCATTAAGACCCTAGCTTTACTCGAGCCTAGTTATATGCCAATTACGTATAACCTCTTTAGTCCTAACAAGAACCTAGCTAATAGTCGAATCTAGTATAGTAACAGCCCTACTAGTATACTAATCCTATTTGTTCTAAAGAAGGATAGTAGCCTACGCCTATATATTAACTATCGTAGACTTAACGCTATTACTATTAAGGACCGCTATCTACTTCCGCTTATTAACGAGACCCTCGATCGCCTTTCTAGCGCCTACTTTTATACTATATTAGACATTAAGGACGCCTATTACCGCATCTATATTCGTAAGGGCGACGAATAGAAAACGGCCTTCTATACTCGCTATAGCTATTTTAAGTACTTAGTTATACTATTTAGGCTAGCTAATGCCCCTATAACCTTCTAGTCCTACATTAATCGGGCCTTGTTAGGCCTATTAGACTATCTCTGTATAGTTTACCTAGATAACATCCTAGTTTATACCTATTTACCTAATATTATAGAATACTAGGCCGTAGTACGCAAGGTTCTCGACCGCCTACGAGCCTATAGACTATATTATAAGCCTTCTAAATACACCTTTGCTACTAAGGAGGTAGCCTTCCTTAGCTTCCTCGTATTAACTAAGGGTATTAAGGCTAATCCTAATCGGATTAGAACTATTACTAAATAGCTAACGCCTACTAGTATTAAGGAGCTTTAGTCGTTCCTCGGCTTCGCTAATTTCTATCGTCGCTTTATTAAGAGCTATTTACGGTATATAATGCCCCTAACTAAGCTTACTAAAAATAAGGCTAACCTATCTAGAGAATTTAAATAGACTAACAAGGCATAAGCCGCTTTTAATAGTTTAAAGCAACGCTTTACTAAAGTCCCCTTATTATACTACTTTGTACTAAGCAAACTAATCCGCCTTAAGACTAACGCTTTACAGTTTGCTATTTTAGCTATTATATTTTAATAATCGGATAAGGACTATTATTAGCACCCGGTCGCCTTCTTCTCGAGGAAGATAATTAACGCTAAGCGTCGCTACGAGACCTACGAGCAAGAGTTGCTAGCTATTATCGAGGCCTTTAAGCATTAGAGACACTACCTCGATAGGGCTTAATATATAATATAGGTCTATACGGACTATAACAACCTCCGTAGCATTACTAAGGTTACTAGGGTTATAGGTCGATAGGCTAGATAGGCCGTCTACCTCGCTAGGTTTGATTTTAATATATTATATCGGCTAGGCGTAAGCAACCCTACTAATAGCCTATCGAGGCGACCTAATTACGATAGCGAGACCTAATATATCAATTCTTTGTTTCTAACCCTGTAGTATAAGATTGCTATAGCCTATATTGTTAATAAGCAAGCGTAGAATAAGCGGCTTACCGGACTCCGCGACGGCTTAAAGTATATTAATGCTCTTACTATATTAATAGTACGTATTAAGGATATAGATAAGAGAAGTTATAATAACTCCCTAGTCGATATCGCTATATATAGTAATAGCGATTAAAGCACTGCTATAGTTAATCCGGCTACTAGTGCTATTAGATATATATAATACGTATCTTATTTAATAGCGAGGGTGCTATTAAATAACCTTATAAATAGGGATAGTTAATCGTTTATAGATAAGCTATTACGTGCTTAGTAGAGGGACGCCTTTGCTACTAAACGTATCGATAAGCTTATAAGTAGGCGAACGACTCGATCTAGTAAGAGTAACTAGTCGATCGATAATAAGGGTTACTTAAAGTTTAAGGGTAAATACTATGTTCCCGCTAAACATTCGATCCGATAAGAGCTTCTTAAGCGACACTATAATAGCGAGCTTGCCGGTTACTATAGTATAGAGAGGTCGTACGAGCTACTATCGCATATATACTACTAGCTAAATAGTAAGCGGGATATAAAGGACTACGTAAACACGTATACAATATATTAACGTATTAAGGCACTAAAGCATTAGCCTTTTAGCGAGTTGTCCTTATTACTAATCCCTTACAAGCTATTTATAGAGCTTATAATAGACTTTATTATAGGTCTTCCCCCTACTAAGCGAAAAGGAAGCAAAGACATCTTCGACGCTATCCTAGTCGTCGTAGACTAGTTTACTAAGGGCGCTCGCTATATCCCCGCTTAGAAGGATTAGACGACTATTAACTTAGCTAAGTTACTATAGAATAACATCTTCTATAGCTATTAGAGGACCCCTAAGGGGATAGTCTCCGACCGAGGGTCGACGTTTATATCTTACTATTAGAGTAAGATATGCCTATAGCTAAGACTTAAGTATCGGCTGTTTATAGCCTTCTATCTATAAATAGATAGCTAGACCGAGAGGCAGAATGCTACGCTATAGCAGTACCTGCGTAGCTATATTAATAAGAACCCTAACGACTAGGTTAACCTTCTATAACTAGCCGAATTCGTATATAACAATAGTGTTTGCTTATCGACTAAGGTTTTGCTATATGTAGCTATAATAGGCTAGAACCCTGCTTTGCTATAGGAACTATTTGCCTCGCTCGAGGCCGAGTATAGGGAAAGGGAAGCGTATTAGGTGTTAACCCCTAAGATACTAGCGGCTATTAAGAAGGTTTAAAAGATACGAGAAATTTACGCTAAGATAGCTAATAAACTAGCAAAGGCCTAGGCCTATTAAAAGGCCTATTATAATAAACACTATACGCTAATAACCTTTAAGCAAGGCGATATAGTTATGCTTAGTACGAAGAACCTTCGTATCCGTAAACACCTGTCCCCTAATAGCAAAACAAGGCCTAAGCTCGTACTAAGATACATTAGCCTATTCCGTATTCGAGAAGTTAAGGGCTCTTCCGCACAAGCCTATTAGTTATAGCTTCTGCTATACTACACTATCTGTGACACTTTCTATATCTCCTTCCTTAAACTATATTACTACCGTAGAGACCCTAATAAAGAAGCCCCTACTAAACATAAAGAGGTACTAGCAGACGGTAAAGAGCTATAGTCTATAGAACGTATTCTAAAGCATTAGACTAGGCAAGGTAAGGAGGAGTACCTATTAATATAGCAAGGCTACTTACCTAAATAGGACTCGTAGGAAGCTAAAGGCTCCTTTAAGGATATAGCTAAGTTGTTAGACGAGTATTAGACTAGTGTAAAGAACAAGAAGAAGGCTACTAAGAGCCTATAACGTCGCCTAGGGACAATACTACCCCCGGGGTACTATTAGCTAACTAATTAGAGGTAAGGGAATTGTTAGTAATAGACAATAAGACTATACTACTATAGCGAATATATACCGAGTGTCGACGAGTGTGCTATAACTATTAACTAACCGCCTGCTCTTTTAAGGAATCTACCTCTTTACTAGCGTACCCTATAAGACCCTTCTCTTAGCGCCCCCTTTTATTCCTTTATTCTATCGAGGCCCTAAGGCCTAGGTAGTCGGCAGGGATACGCGCGCGCGTGCGAATAACGGTAATAAAGGTAATAGTATCGCGTTACGAGCTAGTAGTATACCGGCGGCCGGCGCGGCTATATTAGTAATAGTATTATAGAGTATATTGCTAGTTAAAGCGTTGCTAGTTAGAAAAGGAAATAAAGGACAAGGTAAAGTTAGCGCTAAGACAGCTAGCGCCGCTATTACTAACATTACCTACTCGCCGCTATTATTAATATTACTTGCTATTATTACTACGCCGTAGACACAACCTTACCTATACTACGAGCCTAAAGTACTATACTAACTAAGTTAAAAGATTAAACCTGCTAAGGGTTTAATTAAAACTTTAAGCCGCTTAAAAGATTAAGCGACTAATAGACTAACTAAGGGCAAAACTATAGAGCTAAGCTAGCCGGGGTCGATCTTGCGGATAATAGGTTACTTCTCGATCTTTCCGACCCTTTAAGCGAAGCGAACCTTAACTATTGCACTTATAATAGCCTTTACCTATAGAAACTAGACGAACTATATTTTTAAAAAAATAAGATAAGATTAACAATTAAAGGCTACTAAACCTAACTAATTAGGGCTAGCGAAACTACGACAGTAAATAATAGCTCTCGTAATAATAAGAACAATCCCTTAGAGAGGACATTTCTAGGTCTTTTAGAGTAGACGCAAAGAACTCGGATAACCTTACTTAGAACGGGGGAGTGCTGCAATACCCCGTATACCTACCTATTATAGTAGAGAAGGTGCGCTCGTATTGTAATTAGTTACTAGCCTTTAATTCGTATAGCTATATAACCCCTTATTGTTACTATAGTAGCAGTAATAGCGTAGTTAGAAGTTAGACATTGCCGGAGGTAAGGTTTGATATAGTTATATAATTATGTTAGGACTAAAGAGGCTATACGTAATTAGTATGTGATTAGGCCGAGTAAAGCTAGGGTCTTAGTGCCTTAGGTAGGGCTTGGCGCTTAGCGTTAGGCTAACTAGCCTGCCTTCCTCCTTCTCCTCCTAGTTCTCTATCGAATACTACTTATACCTACTACTACCCTATCTACCTGCTAATATACCCTTCTTATATAGTATTCGATCTACCCTTTAAGGGCAGTAGCTAGATAGTCCTTATTTTAAGCTTTTAGCGCTATAGCTACGAACAAGACTAATCTAACTATATTGCGCCCGAAGAACGGGACCTATACGTACTATTCTATCGAAACAACCGTACTAATTATTAAGCAAGGCCTTCTATACGGCCTATTATACTAAGTTAAGTATACTAGGCCGATATCTACTAATTCCGCTATATCCGTATCTTAGGGGCTAATAATATATTATTAGTATCGCCCCTTATAATAGCCGGTTTATTACAAAATAACAACCGCGGCGCCGCTAGCAGCGCTAGCAATAATAACACTAGTAGTATAGTGCCTACCGAAGTGCCTACTAAAGTGCCTACTAAAGCACCTACTAAAGTGCCTCCTACTAAAGAGCCTACTAGAGGGCCTGCTAAAGAAGAACCTATAATTCTAGGTAATAATCTAGAATTGCCTATTAACGACATTCTTAGTAACATTGTTAATCGACGATATAGCTAGCTAGCCTTTAGCCCTTAACTAGTAGGGAGACTTTAAGAAGCTACTTAAAACAGGCTTACTGCCCTACGTTAAGAACAATAGCTAAAGGATAATCTCCTCGAGATTCGCCGCCTATAGGAAGCCCTAATAACTACTGCTAGACTAGAACTAGTAGTAGGACCTTCCGTATAAAAGAAGGATGCTAAGCTTAAGGACTGTACTGTATTCGATAGCTCTAGTCGAAAGCAGTACAACGACTACATTCGTAACTGTAAGCTTAACTAGCGCAATGCACTAAGAGCGTTGCTAGATAACTATTTATTAGTCGTCTACGCTATGCAATACATTAATAGAGACCTAAAACGTACCTAGGATAACCATTTTGAATCCCTTAACGATTAGACCGCTGTTTAGTAGCAGACCTATAAAACCATTATACTAGACACTCTTAGAAACCCTATACTAAGGCAATAACACGCTTAGGACTAGTACCTTCGAGCTAAGCAAAAGACTAATTAATTAGCTCGCTTATTTAAGGCCTATTTAAAGACCCTCGAGGACGATTTGCTACCTAAGACCGACTCTATCTAGATATCTAAGATACGACCTAAATTGCGATAGGAATTGGTCCTTAAATTAGACCGCCGCCGTGTATTCGAATAGGCTAACCTAATACGTATTTAATTTATAGTCGAAGTAGAAACAGCCGAACGAGCTGTTTAGCTCTAATAACGACTAGAATCGAGGATCCGACTAGCTAGTACTAACCGCGGCAACCGTAGTGCCTATAGAGGAAACTAAGGTTCCTACTAAAACAATAGTGCTAACAATAGGAATAGTAACAACGACCGTAGAAGAGGCCGTAGCCGGCGGCTATATAGAGGAGGCCGCGATAGGGGCCGTAGAAGGGGCTCGTATCCCTATAATGCTAACCGCTCGACTAACAATAATAGTAATAGCTATAGCAACCCTCTAACCGGACTAAAGTGCTTCAATTGCGATAGTACTAGCTATCTACTCGGCTAATACGACAAACCTAAGGACTAGGCCCGAATCGACCGTACTACCGCTAAGTACCGAAAGCACCTTTTAGTAGCTAACGCTACCCCTATAGGCTAACCTTCGAAAAAAGAATAAGCGCCGCACTAACTATTAGCCTTGTGCGGCGTAAGACTATCGACATTGTACTAGCTATTATACGCACCTATCTCGTAGGGGATATATATAGCAACTATTATAAAACTAAGGTTACTCTAGACCTAGGAAATTTAGTTAGCGCCCTTATTAACTATCGCCTAGCTAAGCAATTAGACCTTCGACAATTGCCTAGGACTAACCTACTAACCCTTGCTTAGTTTAATAACGCTCGGCACTTAACCTATAGAGCTTACTATATCTATATAGCTCTAAGAGACGACCTCGGTAATAAGCGCCTACTAAACTTTACTGCCTACGTAGTAGACATAGACAGCCTCCTATCCGATATTGTTATTAGCAACCCTGTTCTTAAGTACTACGCTATAGCTATAGACCTAGGCCTCTAGAAGTAGCGATTCGGAATCGCTAGGAAAGAGGATATTAAACACATTAATATTAGCGAGTGCCCTAACGATATTAGGGTTCTATTTATTAGCAACCTAACACCTGCCTTAGCTAATCCGACTACCGACCTGCTCGGTAGTAATAACGATAAACCTGTGTCCCCTAATAGTATAGACCCTAATTAGCTCGAGCGTATACTAGAGCCTATTCGAGAGACCTATATTAATGTGTTTAAATACTACCTAGTATCGACGTTGCTTATGTTTAAAGAGACGGATTATAAGATTAATATTATAGAGGGCAAAGAGGTCCCTTTTAGTCCCCTCTATAACCTTAGTAAACGAGAGCTTACTATATTACGTAAGTATCTAGAGGAAAACCTAGCTAATAGTCGAATTCGATATAGCAACAGCCCTACTAGTACGCCTATCCTGTTTGTTCTAAAGAAGGATAGTAGCCTACGCCTATATGTCGATTATCGTAGGCTTAATGCTATTACTATTAAAGACCGCTGCCTACTTCCGCTTATTAATAAGACCCTCGATCGCCTTTCTAGTGCCTACTACTACACTATATTAGACATTAAAGACGCCTATTACCGCATCTGTATTCGCAAGGGCGATGAATAGAAGATAGCCTTTCGCACTCGTTATAGCTATTTCGAGTATTTAGTTATACTATTTAGGCTAGCTAACGCCCCTATAACATTCTAGTCCTATATTAATCGGGCCCTATTAGGCCTATTAGACTACCTCTATATAGTTTACCTAGACGATATCCTAGTTTATACCTATTCGCCTAATATCGCAGAGCACTAGGCTGTAGTACGTAAGGTACTCGACCGCCTACGGGCCTATAGCCTATATTGCAAGCCTTCTAAATGCACCTTTGCTACTAAAGAGGTGTCCTTCCTTAGCTTCCTCGTATTAACCGAGGGTGTTAAGGCTAATCCTAATCGAATTAAGACTATTACTAAATAGCTAATACCTACTAGTATTAAAGAGCTTTAATTATTCCTAGGTTTTGCTAACTTCTACCGTCGATTTATCGAAGGTTACTCGTAGTACGTAATGCTACTAACTAAGCTTACTAAAACTAAGGCTAATCTATCTAGAGAGTTTAAATAGACTAATAGAGCACAAGCCGCTTTTAACGGCTTAAAGAAGCGCTTTACTAAAGTCCCCTTATTATACTACTTCGTACTAAGCAAACCAATCCGCATTAAGACTAACGCTTTACAGTTCGCTATATCGGCTATTATATTATAGCAATTAGATAATAACTATTACTAGCACCCGATTGCCTTCTTCTCGAGGAAGATAATCGATACTAAGCGTCGCTACGAAATCTACGAACAAGAGCTCTTAGCAATCGTAGAAGCCTTTAAGTACTAGCGCTACTATCTCGATAGTGTATAGCACACTATTTAGGTCTATATAGACTATAATAACCTCCGTAGAATTACGAAGGTTACTAGGGTTATAGGTCGATAGGCTAGGTAGGCCGTCTACCTCGCTAGGTTTGATTTTAATATATTATATCAGCTAGGCGTAAGCAACCCTACTAATAGCCTATCGAGGCGACCTAATTACGATAGCGGGACTTAGCAATCTATTAATTTATTGTTTCTAACCCTATCGTATAAGATTGCTATAGCCCGTATTATTAATAAGCAAGCGTAGGATAAGCGGCTTACTAGACTCCGCGACGGCTTAAAGCATGTTAATGCTCTTACTATATTAATAGTGCGTATTAAGGCAAGGGCTAAGGATACAGATAGGAGAAGATATAATAACTCCCTAGTCGATATCGCTATATATAGTAATAGCGATTAAAGCACTAATACAGTTAATCCGGCTACTAGTACTACTAGATACATATAGTGCGTACTACGCAAGACAGCGAGGGTACTATTAAGCGAACTTGTAGACGGGGATAGCCGAGCGTTTATAGATAAGCTGTTACGTGCTTAGCAAAGGGACGCCTTTACTACGGCTCGTATAGATTAGCTTAGAAGTGGCCGTAAGACTAGATCTAGCAAGAATTGGTCGATTAATGCTAATAGCTATTTGCGCTATAAGGGTAGGCTCTATATCCCTACCGAGCATTCGATCCGATAAGAGCTTCTTAAGCGATACTATAATAGTAAGCTTGCCGGTTACTATAGTATAGAGAGGTCGCACGAGCTACTATCGCGTATATACTACTAGCTAAATAGTAAGCGGGATATAAAGGAATATATCGATACGTGTGCCGTATACTAGCGTATTAAGGCACCGAAGCATTAGCCTTTTAGCGAGTTGTCCTTATTACTAGTCCCTAACAAGCTATTCGTAGAGCTTATAATAGATTTTATTATAGGTCTTCCCCCTACTAAACGAAGAGGAAGCAGAGACGTCTTTAATGCTATACTAGTCGTTATAGACCGATTTACTAAGGGTGCTCGCTACATTCCTGCTCGGAAGGACTAGACGGCTATTAATATAGCTAAAGTACTATAGAACAACATCTTCTATAGCTATTAGAGGACCCCTAAGGGGATAGTCTCCGACCGGGGCTCGACATTTATATCGCACTATTAGAGCGAAATATACCTATAGCTAAGACTAAAGCATCGGCTATTAACAGCCTTCTACCTACAGACTAACGGTCAAATAGAGAGACAGAATGCTACGCTATAGTAATACTTACGAAGCTATATTAATAAGGACCCTAATAGATAGGTCGACCTCCTATAACTAGCCGAGTTTGTATACAACAATAGCGTGCATTTATTAACTAAGGTTTCGCTATATATAGCTATAATAGGTTAAAACGCCGCGTTGCTACAAGATCTATTTACCTCGCTCGAGGCCGAGCGTAGGAAAAGGGAAGCGCGTTAAGTACTAGAGACACTAGCGGTAATAGAACGTGTCTAGAAGATACGGGAGATCTATACTAAGATAGTTAAGAAGCTAACAAAGGCTTAAGAGTACTAAAAGACCTACTACGATAAGCGCTATATACTAATAACCTTTAAATAAGGCGACATAGTTATACTAAGCACTAAGAACCTCCGTATCCGCAAACACCTATCCCCTAATAGCAAAACAAGGCCTAAGCTCGCACTAAGATACATTAGCCTATTCCGTATCTAAGAACCGAAGGGCAATAGCTAGGCCTACTAGTTATAGCTTCCACCTTATTATACTATCTATAACACCTTCTATATCTCCCTCCTTAAACTATACTACTAGCGCGAAGGCGATAAAGCGCCTACTAAGTTAGAAGAAGTCTTAGCTAATAGCGAAGAGCTATAGTCTATAGAACGTATCCTATAGTACCGGACTAGGAAAGGCAAGAAGGAGTACCTATTAAGATAGCAAGGCTATTTACCTAAATAGGACTCGTAGGAAGCTAAAGGTTCCTTTAAAGATATAACTAAATTGTTAGACGAATATTAGACTAGCGTAAAGAACAAGAAGAAGGCTAAGAACTTATAATACCGCCAATGTTACTAAAAGAGACCTAGGAACAATGCTACCCCTAGGGTACTATTAGCTAACTAATCAGATATTAGGGCCAAAGAGGCTATACGTAATTGGCATGTAATTAGGCCGAGTAAAGCTAGGGTCTTAGTGCCTTAGGCAGGGCTTAGCGCTTAGCAATAGGCTAACTTGCCCGCCTTCCTCCCTCTCCTCCTAGCTCCTTATCGAATACTACTCGTACCTACTACTACCCTATCTACCTGCTAATATAACCCTTCTTATATAGTATTCGATCTACCCTTTAAGGGTAGCAGCTAGATAGTCCTTATTTTAAGCTTTTAGCGGTATAGCTACGAATAAGACTAATCTAACTATATTACGCCCGAAGAACGGGACCTATACGTACTATTCTACTAAAACAACCGTACTAATCATTAAGCAAGGCCTTCTATACGGCCTATTATACTAAGTTAAGTATATTAGGCCGATACTCGCTAATTCCGCTATATCCGCACTATAAGGGGCTATAATACATTATTAGTGCTACCCCTTATTACAATAGCCGGTTCGTTACGAAACAATAACCGTACTGCCGCTAGCAGCGCTAGCAACGACAACGCTAGTAGCATAGTACCTACTAAAGTGCCTACTAAAGTACCTACTAAAGTGCCCCCTACTAAAGAGCCTACTACTAGAGAGCCTACTACTAGGCCTATTAAAGAAGAACCTATAATTCTAGGTAATGATCCAGAATTGCCTATTAACGACATTCTTAATAATATTGTCAATCGACGATATAGCTAGCCCGCCTTTAGCCCTTAACTAGTAGGGAGATTTTAAGAAGCTACTTAAAACAGGCTTACTACCCTACGCTAAGAACAATAGCTAAAGGATAATCTCCTCGAGATTCGCCGCCTATAGGAAGCCCTAACAACTACTACTAGACTAGAACTAGTAGCAGGACCTTCCGTATAAAAGAAGGATGCTAAGCTTAAGGACTATACTATATTCGATAGCTCTAGTCGAAAGTAGTACAACGACTACATTCGTAACTATAAGCTTAACTAGCGCAATGCACTAAGAGCGTTGCTAGATAACTATTCATTAGTCGTCTACGCTATATAACACATTAATAGAGACCTAAAACGTACCTAGGATAACTATTTTAAATCCCTTAACGATTAGACCGCTATTTAGTAGCAGACCTATAAAACCATTATACTAGACACCCTTAGAAACCCTATACTAAGGCAATAACACGCTTAGGACTAGTACCTTCAAGCTAAGCAAAAGACTAATTAATTAGCTCGCTTATTTAAGGCCTATTTAAAGACCCTCGAGGACGATTTGCTACCTAAGACCGACTCTATCTAGATATCTAAGATACGACCTAAATTGCGATAGGAATTGGTCCTTAAATTGGACCGCCGCCGTGTATTCGAACAGGCTAACCTAACACGCATTTAATTTATAGTCGAAGTAGAAACAGCCGAACGAGCTATTTAGCTCTAATAACGACTAGAATCGAGGATCCGACTAACTAGTACTAACCGTAGCAACCGTAGTAGCCGCGGAGGAAACCAAGGTTCCTACTAGAACAATAATGCTAACAATAGGAATAGTAATAACGACCGTAGAAGAAGCCGTAGCCGGCGGCTATATAGAGGAGGCCGTAATAGGGGCCGTAGAAGAGGCTCGTATCCCTATAGTACTAATCGCTTAACTAACAATAGTAGCAATAGCGGCTATAGCAACCCCCTAACTAGATTGAAGTGCTTTAATTGTAATAGCACTAGCTATCTGCTAGGCTAATGCGACAAACCTAAGGACTAGACCCGAATTAACCGTGCTGCCGCTAAGCACCGGAAGCACCTTTTAGCAGCTAACGCTACCCCTGTAGGCTAACCTTCGAAAAAAGAGTAAGCGCCGCACTAACTGTTAGCCTTATACGGCGTAAGACTATCGACATTGTGCTAGCTATAACACGCTCCTACCTTGTATAGGATACGAAGGGCACTAACTATTAAACTAAGGTTATACTAGATCTAGGAAATTCAGTTAGTGCCCTTATTAGCTATCGCCTAGCTAAACAATTAGACCTTCGATAACTGCCTAGGACTAACCTGCTAACCCTTGCTTAGTTTAATAACGCTCGGCACTTAACCTATAGAGCCTACTATATTTATATAGTTCTAAGAGACGACCTCGGCAACGAGCGCCTACTAGACTTTACTACCTACGCAGTAGATATAGACAACCTATATAGGGGAGCTACTATTGTTATTAGCAACCCTGTCCTTAAGCACTATGCTATAGTTATAGACTTAGGCAGTTAATAGTAGCGATTTAGAATCGCTAGGAGAGAGGACATTAAACACATTAACATTAGCGAGTGTTCTAACGATATTAGGGTCCTATTTATTAGCAACCTAACACTAGCCTCCGCCTTAGCTAATCCTACTGCCGATCTGCTCGGTAGTAATAACGATAAACCTATGCCCCCTAATAATCCTAATTAGCTTGCTCGTATACTAGAGCCTATCCGAGAGACCTATATTAATGTGTTTAAACACTACCTAGCATCGACATTGCCTATATTTAAAGAGACGGATTATAAGATTAACATTATAGAGGGCAAGGAGGTTCCTTTTAGCCCCCTCTACAACCTTAGTAAACGAGAGCTTGCTATATTGCGTAAGTATCTAGAGGAAAACCTAGCTAATAGCCGGATACGGTATAGTAATAGCCCTACTAGTATACCTATCCTATTCGTACTAAAGAAGGATAGTAGCCTACGTCTATATATTAATTACCGTAGGCTTAATGCTATTACTATTAAAGACCGCTATCTACTTCCGCTTATTAATAAGACCCTCGATCGCCTTTCTAGTACCTACTACTATACTATATTAGACATTAAAGACGCCTATTACCGCATCTGTATTCGCAAGGGCGATGAATAGAAGATAGCCTTTCGTACTCGTTATAGCTATTTCGAGTATTTAGTTATACTATTTAGGCTAGCTAATGCCCCTATAACATTCTAGTCCTATATTAATCGGGCCCTATTAGGCCTATTAGATTACCTCTATATAGTTTACCTAGACGATATCCTAGTTTATACCTATTCGCCTAACATCGTAGAGCACTAGGCCGTAGTACGTAAGGTGCTCGACCGCCTATAGGCCTATAGCCTATATTGCAAGCCTTCTAAATACACCTTTACTGCTAAAGAGGTGTCCTTCCTTAGCTTCCTCGTATTAACCGAGGGTATTAAAGCCGATCCTAATCGGATTAAAACTATTACTAAGTAGCTAACGCCTACTAGTATTAAGGAGCTTCAATTATTCCTAGGTTTTGCTAACTTCTACCGCCGCTTTATTAAGGGCTATTTACGGCATATAATGCCCCTAACTAAGCTTACTAAAACCAAGGCCAACCCTACTAGAGAATTCAAATAGACTAATAGAGTATAAGCCGCTTTTAACGGTCTAAAGTAACGCTTTACTAAAGTCCCCTTATTATACCACTTCGTACTAAGTAAACTAATCCGCATTAAGACTAACGCTTTACAGTTCGCTATATCGGCTATTATATTACAGCAATTAGATAATAACTATTACTAGCATCCGATTACCTTCTTCTCGAGAAAGATAATCGATGCTAAGCGTCGCTACGAGACCTACGAATAAGAGCTCTTAGCAATCGTAGAAGCCTTTAAGCACTAGCGCTACTATCTCGATAGTATATAGCATACTATTTAGGTCTATACGGACTATAACAACCTCCGTAGAATTACGAAGGTTACTAGGGTTATAGGTCGATAGGCTAGATAGGCCGTCTACCTCGCTAGGTTTGATTTTAATATATTATATCGGCTAGGCGTAAGCAACCCTACTAATAGCCTATCGAGGCGACCTAATTACGATAGCGGGACTTAGCAATCTATTAATTTATTGTTTCTAACCCTATCGTATAAGATTGCTATAGCCCGTATTATTAA
Source organism: Pseudocercospora fijiensis CIRAD86 (assembly GCF_000340215.1). Taxonomy (NCBI): domain Eukaryota; kingdom Fungi; phylum Ascomycota; class Dothideomycetes; order Mycosphaerellales; family Mycosphaerellaceae; genus Pseudocercospora; species Pseudocercospora fijiensis. The sequence continues at coordinate 7,878,184 of NW_006921533.1, forward strand.
TAAGCAAGCGTAGGATAAGCGGCTTACCGGACTCCGCGACGGCTTAAAGCATGTTAATGCTCTTACTATATTAATAGTGCGTATTAAGGTAAGGGCTAAGGATATAGATAGGAGAAGTTATAATAACTCCCTAGTCGATATCGCTATATATAGTAACAGCGATTAAAGCACTAATATAGTTAATCCGGCTACTAGTACTATTAGATATATACAATACGTACCTCGTTTAATAGCGAGGGTGCTATTAAATAACCTTACAAATAGGGATAGTTAATCGTTTATAGATAAGCTGTTACGTACTTAGTAGAGGGACGCCTTTGCTACTAAACGTATCGATAGGCTTATAAGTAGGCGAAAGACTCGATCTAGTAAGAGTAATAATTAGTCGATCGATAACAAAGGTTATTTGAAGTTTAAGGGCAGATACTATATCCCCGCTAAACATTCGATCCGATAAGAACTTCTTAAGCGATACTATAATAGTAAGCTTGCCGGTTACTATAGCACGGAGAGGTCGTACGAGCTACTATTACGTATATACTACTAGCTAAATAGTAAGCGGGATATAAAGGAATACGTTAATACATATGCTATATACTAACGTATTAAGGCACTAAAGCATTAGCCTTTTAGCGAGTTGTCCTCTTTACTAATCCCTTATAAGCCGTTTGTAGAGCTTATAATAGACTTTATTATAGGCCTTCCGCCTACTAAGCGTAGGGGCAGTAAGGACGTATATAATGCTATCCTTATTATAGTAGATCGATTTACTAAAGGCGCTCGGTATATCCCGGCGCGCAAGGATTAGACTACTATTAATATAGTAGAGGCGCTATAGACTAACATCTTCTATACCTATTAGGGAACCCCTAAGGGGATAGTCTCCGATAGGGGCTCGACATTTATATCGTACTATTAGAGCGAATTATACCTATAGCTAAGACTGAAGCATCGGCTATTAATAGCCTTCTATCTATAGACTAACGGTTAAACAGAGAGGCAGAATGCTACCCTATAGCAGTACCTGCGTAGTTATATTAATAAGAACCCCGAGGACTAGGTTAACCTCCTATAACTAGCTAAATTCGTATACAATAACAGTGTCTACTTATCTACTAAGGTCTCCCCTTATTTCGCTATAATAGGCTAGAACGCTGCCTTACTATAAGATCTATTTACCTCGCTCGAGGCCGAGCGCAAGGAAAGGGAAGCGTATTAAGTACTAACCCCTAAAACACTAGCGGCTATTAAGAGGGTTCAAAAGATGCGAGAAATTTACGCTAAGATAGCTAATAAACTAGCGAAGGCCTAGGCCTATTAGAAGGCCTATTATAACAAATACTATACGCTAATAACCTTTAAGCAAGGCGACCTAGTTATACTAAGCACTAAGAACCTCCGTATCCGCAAATACCTATTACCTAATAGCAAAACAAGGCCTAAGCTCGCACTAAGATACATTAGCCTATTCCGCATTCGAGAAGCTAAGGGTATATAGGCTTACTAGTTGTAGCTTCTACCTTATTATACTATCTATAACACCTTCTATATATCCCTCCTTAAGCCGTACTACCTACGCGAAGGGGATAAAGCACCTACTAAATCCGAGGATATACTAGCTAATAGCGAAGAGCTATAGTCTATAGAACGTATCCTAAAGCATCGGACTAGATAAGGCAAGAAGGAGTACCTCCTAAGATAGCAAGGCTATCTACCTAAATAGGACTCGTAGGAAGCTAAAGGTTCCTTTAAGGACATAACCGAGTTATTAGATAAGTATTAGACTAGCGTAAAGAACAAGAAGAAGGCTAAAAGCTTATAATGTTACTATTAAGGCCTAGGACAATGCTACCCCTAGGGTGCTATTAGCTAACTAATTAGAGGCCGGCAAACTAGGACAATAAGACTATACTAGGCGCGCTACAACGGGTTAACTATTCGCTACTCTTTTAGGGAACTACCTCTTTATTAGCGCACCCTATAAGACCCTTCTCTTAGCGCCCCTTGTTCTATCGAGACCTCGAGGCCTAGGCGGTAGGTAGGGATAGCGCGCGCGGATAGTAATAATAATAATAACGACAGCGCGGCCGGCGCGGCTATATTAGTAATAGTGTTGCGGAGTATATCGCTAGTTAAAGCGTCGCTAGTCGAAGAAGGAAATTAGAAGCAAGGTAAAGTTAGCGCTAAGACGGCTAGCGCCGCCGTTGTTAATATTACTTACTATTATTACTACGCCTACAGACATAACCTTACCGCACTGCGAGCCTAAGGCACTATACTAACTAAGTTAAAAGATTAAGCCTATTAAGGGTTTAATTAAAACTTTAAGGCTAAGTTAAAATATTAAGGCTTAAAAGGATTAAGTAGCTTAATAGACTAACTAACTAAAGGCAAAACTATAGAGCTAAGCTAGCCGGGGTCGATCTTGCGGACAATAGGTTACTCCTCGATCTTTCCGACCCTTTAAGCGAAATAAACCTCTACTACTATACTTACAATAGCCTTTACCTATAGAAACTAGACGAGCTGTGTTTTTGAAAAGATAAGATAAGATTAACACTTAAAGGCTGCTAAACCTAACTAATTAGGGCTAGTAAAACCACGATAGTAAATAATAGCCCTCGTAATAATAAGAGCAACCCTCGGAACGGACAAACCCTCGGAAGCGGACATTGCTAGGTCTTTTAAGAGTAGACGTAAAGAACTCGATACGATATTACTTAGAACGGAGGCAGTGCTACAATACCTCGTACGTCTACCTATTATAGTAGGGAAGACGCGCTCGTATTATAATTAGTCGAAGGCCCTTAATTCTTATAGATATATATTACTTTATAATTCATTGTATATAGAGATAGCGCAGTTAGAAGTAAGACATTGTGCTAGAAGGTAAGGTTTGACACGGTTACATAATTAGGTAGTTAAGTGTTTAATTTAGCGTAGGCTAAGTAGCTTATTAGATTCGCTAGGTTAGTAGCGGAGGTCGAGATTAGAATATAGAAAGGCTACGAGGGCGCGGCCTTTAGAAGGGAAGCGTATATTAGGGCTAAAGAGGCTACACGTAATTAGTATATAATTAGGCCGAGTAAAGCTAGGGTCTTAGTGCCTTAGGTAGGGCTTAGCGCTTAGCAATAGGCTAACTTGCCCGCCTTCCTCCCTCTCCTCCTAGCTCCTTATCGAATACTACTCGTACCTACTACTACCCTATCTACCTACTAATATAACCCTTCTTATATTAGAGGCCGGCAAACTAGGACAATAAGACTATACTAGGCGTGCTACGACGCGTTAATTAATTAGTTACTACTCTTTTAAAGACTCTACCTCTTATTCCTTTATTCTATCGAGGCCTCGAGGCCTAGGCAATCGACGAGGATACGCGCGCGCGCGTACGAATAACGGTATATTAGAAGATAGCGCGCGCGCCTATATTAGTAACGGTATTATAGAGTGTATTGCTATTCGAAGAAGGAAATACGCGACTATATTAGTAACGGTATTGCTAGTTTGTTATTAGTTAAAGAAGAAGATTAGAAGTAAGGTAAAGTTAGCGCTAAGACGGCTAGTACCGCTATTATTAACGTTACCTGCTATTATTACTATATCTACGAAGACAACCTTACCTATACTACGAGCCTAAGGTACTAAGGGGTTAATTAAAACTTTAAGGCTAAGTTAAAATATTAAGGCTTAAAAGGATTAAGTAGCTTAATAGACTAACTAACTAAGGGCAAAACTATAGAGCTAAGCTAGTGTTACGGTTACTCGCGACAGATCGTTAGGTGACTTCTTATTACGTGCAAGCCGAGGCTTCTTTGGAGAGGCTAATACAAGCGGGAGGCAGAGACAGAATAATTGGTACAAAGGTAATTCCAATTAGTAAGTAGGTAATATAAGTTGAACGCCTCGAGCTATAAGGGCATTCCGGCGTTCCTAAATACAAAGGAGACATCTTGTCTATAGTCGTAAGCGACGTAAGCGACGCTATCGCTCTCGACCGCTCCTGTCGCTCCTAGTAAGATAGAGCGACAGCTCAGCCTACTAGTCTTAGCGTCGCTCTAAGATTATATAAGGACTCTGACCAATTAGATCCGTAACACCATCCCCCTCCTTAAGCGGGATAGTCCCTTATTCCGGAACTTTCTAATTCCAACTTCTTTGCTATGCCAAAGTTATTAAAGGACGACTGCCTCGAAATGCCGATCCGCTGCTTTTATTGCGAATAGGCCGATAAATCCTACAAAGTCGATCTCCGTTCCGGCCGCTGCTCCGAGTACGCCCTATACGGCCAGTCCTGTAATATACAAGTTACTTATATAGAGTATAAAAAAATCCGGAAGGCGCGCCTAAAGATAGCTAAAGATCTCGAAGCGGCCGAAGAGGAGGAAGACCTCCTTACGCGGAAGCTTTTCGAGCATCGCGCAAAGGTCCGTCGCTTACGTAAGTCGCTGCGTATAAAGGAAGATCGGGAGGTACAAGCTCTTAAGGTAGAGGAAGCCTCTATTCAATAGGCGGAGGAGCTCGAAAGAGAGCTAGGCTCTTCGCCTATAGAGCCGATAATATTCTCGTTACCTACTAACGAGCCGTTTCCCCTAGATAGCCGATTATAGATGTCGCCTTATAACTAGAGTCGTCTAGATAGGACGTCCTAGCCTACCTCTGAAATTCTTAGTAGGAGTGCCGAGAGTCTAGTGTCTTGAAGGTATGTATTTTCAATGTTTCCTATCTATTTTATCTTCTAGCTAGTTAGTCTAGTAGTATAATTCTTAGCTACAAAAGACATAGTTGCTAGGTACGCTATTAGAGTCCCCGCTCCTCGAGCTATACTACCCTAGGTCGTTGAGAACTCTAAGGCGCTATAATCGATAGGGTCTAAGAGGTCGTAGGTTCAATTCCTATACTAGTCATTTCTTTTTTGTTCGGTTTTGAAATTTTTTAATTATCTGCTAATAGTTCTGCAGGTTTTCTTTTAGTTCCTAGGTGTTTTCTAAATGTAGGTATCCTTTCCATTTGATAAGGTATTTCTAACCTTGCTGATCTAGGATTTCCTCGACTTTAAACTCGTTTTCCTCCTTAGGTTAGAAGTGAAATGTTTCTTAATACGGTGTTTCGGCGTCTGCAGGTTCTAGCATAGAGATATGGAATACTAGGTAGATTTTCGCGTCGTCCGGTAGTTTGAGTCGGTAATTAACTAGTCCTTTAGGCTCATCAATTAGAAATAGCCCGACTTTAACGTAGTCTAGTTTCTTAGTCGATCTCCGGGTTTTTAGATTCTTTGTTAGGAGGTAGACCTTATCCCCCTTCTTTAGCTAAGGTGCCATTTTTCGTTTAGCATTATATAGTCCCGTAATCTTTTCTTAAGACTCGGCAATTGCCCTTTGCAATTCCTTATATACCTGCTTTAAGTCTTCTAAAGCGACTATCGCTTTATCCGCGTATAGATGCTATAAATACTATTCCCCGAACAGCTACGGATATTTCCTAAAATTAGCGAAGAATAGTGTCTCTTTCGTAGTCTTAGATTGTTGGTTGTTTAGTGCAAGTTGTGCTATAGGCAATAGCGATGCCTAATTGTTTTGTGCGTAATTGACGTAGTACCGTAAGTATACCTCTAAGGCCTGATTCTTAACTTCCGTTTAGCCGTCTGTCTATAGATAGTATGCCGTTGATAGCTTGTGCTTAATTCCAAGTATCGCTATAAGCGTCTTCTAGTAGTTTGACGTAAAGAGCTTATCTCTATCCGTAATATAGGTCTTTAGAAATCCGTAGTATCGTATAAGTCTATCTAGTACGAGGTATCCGAGTTGCTCTGCCGTACTTGCTTCGTTAGCAGGAATGAAGTGTATATATTTCGTAAGCCTATCGACTATAACAAGTATTATGTCGTAGCTATGTCCTGTAACCGGATCCTTAGACTTCGGTAGCTTCGTAATAAAGTCTATTGTAACTTCGTCCTATAGCTTATCTAGTAGCGTCCTAAATTGGATATGTCTATATCTAGCGTGTCTATTAGCCTTATTACGCTAGCATTGTGGACATTTCTTAATATATTCTAGGACTCGTTATCGTATATATAGGAATCCGAAGCTTCGCTTGACTAGTTCTATTGTTTTTGAAACTCTAGGGTGTCTATTTTCTAGTCCGTCGTAGTGTTGTCGTATACACTCCGTAACTCGTTCCTTAGGTACTTAGTATTTCCTATATTCGATTGGGAACTGTTCTTCTATATCCTAAAGAACTCGTATAATGTAGTTGAATTCTTTTATGTTAGTACTAAGGCTTCCGTCTTGGTTTGCTTTTAATATCTGCTGCTATACTGGTTCGTAACCTTCTATATAGTCGCTACGGCGGCTTAGTGCGTCGGCTCGTCCGTTCTCGCGTCCTAGGGTATAGCGGATTTCGAACTTATACTGCCCTAGTAGCTCCGACTAGCGGGCCTGTCTTCGGGTTAGTACTTTAGTCGTAGTAAAGTAAGTCAGATTCTTATAATTAGAAAGAATCGTAAGACTTAGTACTCCTTCCGCGTATACTCGCTAGTATTGCAGTAATGCAACTATTATAAGTAGCTCCTTATTATGGATATCGTAGTTCTGTTCCGCGGGTAACATCTTTCTCGAGTAATAGGCTACCGGGTGTCGTTTCCCGTTATGTTCCTATATAAGGCATACTCCTATAGCCCTATCCGACGCGTCTGTTTCTATCTAGACCGCCTTACTCCTATCGAATAATCGTAGCGTTAGCGCAGAAACGCATTGCTTCTTTAGCTACCTAAACGCTTCGTCTTCCTTCGTGCTCTAGTTCTATTGCTTATCTTTCTTTGTAAGCTCCGTAAGGGGTGCCGCTGTCTTAGAGTAGCCCTCGATGAATTTCCTGTTATAGTTAGCTAATCCTAGGAATGATTGTACGTCTTTAACGCATATAGGCGTTAGCTATTCCTGTATTGACTTGGTTTTTTCTAGATCGATCCTGATTCCTATAGTGCTAATAATAAATCCTAGGAATTTGACTTCCTTCTTATAGAATTCGCATTTCTTAGGTACAGTCTTAAATCCTACTTAAGTAAATCGTTTAAAGACGTCCTACACTATTCGTATATAGTCCGCGAGAGCTCCTTTAGTATAGACCAAGATATCGTCTATATATGCGATAACGCATACATCTAGAAGGTCTCGGAGGACTTCGTTTATAAGGTCTTAATATAACGCTAGGGCATTTGTAAGTCCTATAGGCATAACTAAGAATTCGTAAAGCCTATATCTTGTTCGGAATGCTGTTATCCACTCGTATCTAGCTGCTATACGTATTGCGTAAAACGCATCGCGTAGGTTAATCTTCGTATACTAGTCTAATCTAGTTAATCGGTCTTACATTTCTTCGATGTTCGGTAGTAGGTACCGATTCTTAATTGTGATGTCGTTAAGTCGTCTAAAATCGACTACTAGCCGTCCTTCGTCTAATCCGGCTTTCGGAACGAACATTACTAGTAAAGCTGCCGAGGATGTCGACTTCCGTATCTAGCCTTTTTCTAATTTCTCTTTTAGCTACTTGTCTAGGGTTTTAAGCTCTTTCTTAGACATTGCGTATAAGGGTCCCTATAGAGGCTCTTTCCTAGGCTGTAAGTATATTTTATAATCCTATAGTTAGTGTTTAGGTAAGGCTGCCTTGCCTCTCTCCTCTTTAAAGAGTCGCTTCTACTTAGTATACTCTTTAGGAATGTCTAGGTCCGAGATTCTAGCTTCATTCTTCGATAGCGTATAACTTCTATCCTTCCCGTAATCATTATTGTAACCCTCCTAACCTAACGGTAGTGTCGATCCGGGTTGAATACGGTTCTCCGTAATTCCTATCGACGCAAACGTCTTACGAATCGCCCTACGTTTGTTAATCTCATCTGCCTGCGAACGCTGCCGCTATATAGGTTAAATGCCGATTATATAGTCGCATTCCTTAAATATAAGTACTCCTTTTCTCCAGTCTACGACTAGGTTATGCTTTCTTAACTAAGGTATGCCTAATATAATGTTATAACTGGCTATGTTAGTAATATCTAAGACAATCTCCTCGTAGTGCTATTAGATAGCTAGTAGTAACGGTATCGTTTCTCGTTCTATACTAGGTAGCGGTAACCTATCTACTGCTATAAGTTTATACGCTCCTTCTCTTCTACTTCGGGTTACGATCCCTCGGCTTTTAACGAATAATTCGGAGGCAAAGTTCCCGCTCGCTCCGGAATCTATTAATATACTCGTCGGGTGCCCGTTAACGATAACTTTTATACGGAAGACTGCTGTTAATGCTTAAGCGCTTTCGGTATTAAGGAACTCTCTTAGAACGCTCTAATCTAGAGAGTTGGTCCGTTTCCCGACTAATTAGTAGCCTAACGTTGTTCTAACTAGTTACGGATCCGTAGTCCTGCCGTTCGTGCTTCTTCGGCATATAATTTTTCCTCGAGGGTATCGTTGCATATATCTTGTCCCTACGCTGCTATAGCCTTTCGGTATTACTGATTTAATCGCTAGACCGTCTAACGTATATCTTAAGTAATAATCGTCCTTTCGTCGGGTAGGACGTATCCGTAAGGCGTAATTGTGCTTCCTATCGGTACTCGCTCCGTAATGAAGTTATAGTACGTATAGTCTATAGGTATCCGGGGGTGATTCTAGAATTTTGCCCGTAAGCTTATCTAGAAATAATCAAATTAGATAGGATCGACCTTCCGTTGTCCGTTAACCTTTAGAAACATTTCCTCGTATTTGCGTACTAGATACAAGGCGATTGTTCGCGCTACTATAGGTATATCTATTGTAAACGTAAGGATCGTATCGTCGTTAATCCCGAATTCGTCTTCACTTTCTTTATTCGTAGTTTCTTCCTCGGTATCTAGACTTCCTTCTGAATCTTCTTGCTGTTCCTCCTCTTGCTAAGGGGACTCCGGTACTTCTAGGATAGCTCCTAACTCCTCCCCGGGAGGGAATGAAGCTTCCGGATCTCGGTTTTCTTTATCGTCGGTATCTAAGCAAGATTTATCAATCGTTTCTTCTTCTAACTAGGATTTCGCATCTTCTCGTACGAGTCGCCTAATCTAAGGGAAAAATCTTGCTTCTACTTTAGTAGAATAATGAATTTGGCATTAGTCGTCGTAATAGAATCTCTAGTAAAGGGCTCTATATACGGGTTCTTGTCGTCGTGCTATTATATAGATTTGTCGTAGCTCTTCCTTTACGACCTCTACGTAGGTCCTCGGCGCGTTATTAATAGAGTATAGCTCTACTACTATTCGGTAGCCTTCTCTGCCCGAGTCCTTTCGTTGTATTATATTAAACTGTTCGCGTCGTACTATATTCTTACCGCGGCAGTTCCGTGCTATATAGCCTTCCTTGCTATACGTATAGTAAGTCAATCTTCCTACTTTCTTAGGCGAACTCTTGCCTTTTCTTCCTTTAATTGCTCGACCCTTCTAGGTAGCGTCTAGCTCTATTAGTTGCGTACCGTAGTAGTTGTTCCCTTTTGGTTTATCGTAGGTACTATAGTTTCGTCTATTATCGTATCTAGGAGTATAACTAGCTTTTCTAGAAGTCTTAGAATCGTAACGTCGTTCTAAAGCTCGTTCGTAGAGCCTATCGTCGAGATCGATCGTAACCTTAACTAATATTCCTATATCATCTATTTTTCTACCGTCGCGTATAAGCTCGTCTTTAACGTTATCCTTAAGACCTCGCCGATACATTGTTATAAGAGCTTCGTCGTCTCAATCCGTAAGTTAGGCGTATTCCTAAAATTTAGCGGCGTAATCGGTATATAACCCCTTCTAAGTTAAATGTTAGATAACCCTAACTGCGGTAGCAACTTCGTTAGAAGATCTAAAGACCTTCTTTATCGTACGCTTAAGATTTTCATAGCTTACGAAGATTCTATCCGAATTGTCGGTCCCGTTGCTATCTAGATAGGTCCTAAGAAATGGTTTAACCTAATGCTAAGCCCTACCTCGTATAAACGTCGTTACGAAGACTAGCTTTAAGTTATCTTAAACCTGGTTGAATATAAAATATATATCTATCTAGCTAACCTAGGTATCGAATTTGTCTCGGTCGCCGTAATAAAAGTCTAGCTTTCCGATCTTAAGAGAATCGTTTCCGGTATAGGTTCCGAGTATATTGCTAGCACTAGAGGTAGTACGTCGAGTACTGCCTGTCTCGCTAGGGGCGGGAGTTCCCCTTCCGACTTATAATAAGGCACTCATCCTAAGGGCGTTCAAAGTATTACGGTTACTCGCGACAGATCGTTAGGTAACTTCTTATTACGTGCAAGCCGAGGCTTCTTTAGAGAGGCTAATACAAGCGGGAGGCAGAGACAGAATAATTGGTACAAAGGTAATTCCAATCAGTAAGTAGGTAATATAAGTTAAACGCCTCGAGCTATAAGGGCATTCCGGCGTTCCTAAATACAAAGGAGACATCTTGTCTATAGTCGTAAGCGACGTAAGCGACGCTGTCGCTCTCGACCGCTCCTATCGCTCCTAGTAAGATAGAGCGACAGCTTAGCCTACTAGTCTTAGCGTCGCTCTAAGATTATGTAAGGACTCTAACCAATCAGATCCGTAACAGCTAGCCGGGGTCGATCTTGCGGATAATAGGTTACTCCTCGATCTTTCCGACCCTTTAAGCGAAGCGAACCTCTACTACTACACTTATAATAGCCTTTACCTATAGAAACTAGACGAGCTATGTTTTTTTGAAAAGATAAGATAAGATTAACACTTGAAGGCTGCTAAACCTAACTAATTAGAGCTAGCGAAACTACGAATAATAATAGTCCTCGTAATAATAAGAATAAACCCTCGGAAGCGGACAACCCTCGGAAGCGGACATTGCTAAGTCTTTTAAGAGTAGACGCAAAGAACTCGATACGATATTACTTAGAACGGAGGCAGTGCTATAATACCTCGTACGTCTACCTATTATAGTAGGGAAGACGCGCTCGTATTATAATTAGTCGAAGGCCCTTAATTCTTATAGATATATATCACTTTATAGTTTATTGTATATAGAGATAGCGCAGTTAGAGTTGTATATTGTGTTGTTTAGAGGTAAGGTTTGATATAGTTATATAATTAGGTAGTTAAGTGTTTAATTTAGTACGGCTAAGCGGCTTATTAGACTTGCTAAGTTAGTAGCAATAGAGGTCGAGATTGGAATATAGACAGGCTACGAGGGCGCGGCCTTTAGAAGGGAAGCGTGTATTAGGACCAAAGAGGCTATACGTAATTAGTATATAATTAGGCCAAGTAAAGCTAGGGTCTTAGTGCCTTAGGCAGGGCTTAGCGCTTAGCGTTAGGCTAACTAGCCTACCTTCCTCCTTCTCCTCCTAGTTCTCTATCGAATACTACTTGTACCTACTACTACCCTATCTACCTGCTAATATACCCTTCTTACAATTAGGTAGTTAAGCGTTTAATTTAGCGTAGCTAAATAGCTTAGTTAATCTACTAAGTTAGCGGCAACGGAGATTAGGTTAGAATATAGACAGGCTACGAGGGCGCGGCCTTTAGAAGGGAAGCGTATATTAGAGGTTATACGTAATTAGTATATAACTAGACTAAGTAAAGCTAGGGTCCTAATACCTTAGATAGGGCTTAGTGCTTAGCGTTAGGCTAACTAGCCTGCCTTCCTCCCTCTCCTCTTAGATCTCTATCGAATACTATACTAATTTACTACTACCCTATCTATCTACTAATATAACCCTTTTTATATTCGCTAAGAGAAAGAAAGATATTACCTTTTCTAGGAATATTGCCTTACGTAGTCGGATACTATACTTCGTCGCTATCGCTCGTATCTCGCGAGTCTAAGTACTTACTTCGCTCGTAAGCTCGCCTCGCTTATCTACTAGGTTAAGACCTCTAACGTATTACTAGTACTTAAGCGGACTATAGGGCTAACGTTACTATCCTCGCTATTAGCGAGGGTTTAAAGGTCTTTAACGTATAGTAATAAGATATCGATAGTATCGCTAGGGCTTAGCTTAAAGTCTAGGTTAATTAGCTACTACGGCGTACTTTAGTATCGAGATAAAATAGAGTCCTTACTTTTCTACCCTATAGGAGCTATAAATACGCTATACTACGGAATACTAAACTTTCTACTACGTCGATAATATAAGAAGAGAAGAGTAAAGTGTAGGTTAAAGTCGACGCGTTTCGGGAAAAGCGTTAATAGGCGAATTGTTAATTGGCGTGGGGTCCTCTTATCATTCGTCATCATCATCATATATACAGCGGACATTCTCACAGCTCTATCACATGCATTTCCCTTCCAAATCGCGGAAAGTCCATCATCCCCAACCCATGCCTCAAACCCGCATACCTCGGATTACCAGCTTTACTGTTTCCGTCACCTTGAGAACAATTCAGCGGCGGTAGCGTCCTCGTATACGTACTGTTCCCTGGGCCTTCGGAAGAATAAGTGCTATTGCGTTTAGTATCCTTCGTGCCCGTCGCAACATCAACACCATAATTCGTGCGATTCCAAATCGCGTACGCAGCTTTAGGTTGAAACCAGGGAACTTCGTGCCCACTTTCCCAAACTCTCGTGAAAGAGAACCGACCATACTGTCTGACCTCACCATACTCTTTGCCATCGACGACGAGTTTCGCGTAGCCGGCTTTTCGGAACTTTTCTGTGCCCGTCCAGTTCGCGGTCAAAGATACGTCTTCGCCACCAGGCCAGGCACAGATGTAATCTGCGTCGCCGTACACGAGTGCGATTTGGACGTCGGGGTAGGAGAGCGTTTTTTCGATTTGTGGGAGGTAACTCATTGCGTAGTCTCCGGAGAGACTGAAGGCGTTGTAGATGAAGTAGTTCGCGCTACTCGTATAATTCAAATCCACGCCCAAAGCATTTTGAACATCAGAGGTACCGAGTAGCTGCGTCCAGGAGTGAGGAGGGACATCGAGACCTTCGCCACCACAGACTCGAATATCATAGACTCCCCTATCTTCGCCGAAGGAGTAGTAAAGCCCCTCGACATCGTTTCGGCATATGAATTGTGCGGCGGCACATTGGTAGCGTTTCCAAGAGTCATCGGCATAGTCAGCATACACTTGACAATATTTGAGGTTGTCCTGGCAGCCACCTTCACGGTACATGTTGAATTTTCCGTGGTTGTAGATTGTGTCATTCAGGAGCTTCGCACCGTAAGGGTTGTTCTGTGTGAACTCAAACACGTGCTTGGCTTGAATTGCCATATCGATCCAACCGTTGACGATGCCGAAGACTTTGAAATTGAGCTTGCGCCCAGTCAATTTCTGCTCCTCGATTTTCTGGTTTTCTTCGTAGAATTTACTCGCGAATGCGGGCCCCAGATGTCCTCCGTATGATTCAGCCCAGAAGATGAAGTCTGTGGATTTGACTTTGTCGTTCGTCAACGAAGGTAGCGCACCATACAGTGCTTGCAAGACTTCCCAAGCGGTATTTGCCGCCAGTGTGGACGTGTCATTGCCTGTGTAAACGGAATTTCTAAAGCGTCCCTTCCCAGTCGTACGGTTCGCAATCTCCTGAGGTCGAATCAAATCGTAATCATCCAAGTAGCCTTCTACCTTGGTGCTGTAGGAGAAACCAGCACCGACGGGCTGCGAGAGGAACAAAAGATTGCTCGTGTTGGACCAAGAATATTCACGGACATGCGTTTTCAACGTCTCATTAGATACATAGCACGGACCGACCTCCTCGAAGAGACCGATTAAAGAATCTGATCCAGGCCCACCGTTCTGCCAGAGCGTGACCGGATCATTGGCTGGATCGCGTCGAGACTCGAAGAACCAGAAGAAAATGTGGATAGTCTCGCCAATGTCGATGTAGCCACTGTATGATTTCACTCCAGGAGTCGTTTCGCAAATCTCAGGCTCTTTGTATCGAATCGTCGCTCCATTTGGAGATTTAATCGTCTTGACGTCTTTTGGCTGATTAGGAACTCCACGGTTTTCGAGTACCGTCGCCTCAGCCAGCAGCACGAGAGCAAGTAGCCACTTCAACGCCATTCTAACGCTGCGATACCTACCGTTTCAGGACCGGTGACGTATTTAGTTTAAGGCGGCATAGAGAGCAAGATTTCAACGCGCAAGTAATACCACGAATTGCCGCGCATCTCACCCCCCAAAAGTCAGCATTGCGTGCAACCCTTACCAGATTCTCCTCTTATCTCGAACTTAGACCACATGGCTGCCAGCATTGGCATCGACCCCATGCTCGAAGCAAGTACCGGCGCAGGTGAGAGAAGAAAATACGATGTTGTTTGCGGCCAGAGTTGCATCGTTGGGTCGCCCTCCGCTTGATGACAGCTTCTACCTGTACATTACTCTCATGAGATGCAGCAGCCAGCCTTATCCTGAGTCCGCGCCCTTGCCTCATAGGCGCGCGAAGCGGAAGTCTTGAGGCCTTCTCCATCGCGCATTTGTTGGCGCGATCTCGCAGCTTGGTGGTCTCTTCGGCTGTCCACGATGTAACATGGATGGCTGTTGTTGGGGAGCAAGAACTGGCGCAGTGGAAGGCGAGCCCATCCCCGGCGAATCGGCCCGGGAACCTGTTCTGCGAGACGTGTTGATGTATGAGTCTGTGACTGTAGAAGAGAAGCAAAACGAGATGCATTGCGACTCGCGCGGTTAAAGTGAGAAAATGCCAAGCCTGCCAGGCGATCCCGAACAATTCACTTCTCGGCCGGACATGCTGTTCCGAGAGTCCCCGCATTGATGCTGAGCTGACTCCGCGCATAGCCTCATGCGACCTTACGAGAGACCGCACGTTCTACACGCAGGAGCTCGAGGACACGGGTGGTACCGCAAACTGCCAAATGAGCTGCAGCAAGTGCTACGCTATCAGGCATACACATCAACCGAGCGGCGCGTGGTCGCGCTGTATGTCAGTGCTCCAGCGGAACCTGGTTGCTGGGAGGCCGACATATCGTCAACCGTGCATGTCCGAGTCGCACATATAGCGTAACATATCATGGCCTCTCCCGACCCGAACCGAGATCGACAATCAATCGCCAGTGCTTCCTCTGAGACTCTGCAGTCGGCCGCGCAGAAAGGCGCACCGTCAGCGTCGCCAGCAAACGCCAACAGCTCGAATGCGCCAGCGGCAACAGCCTCGAAACCTGAGACCACACAAACTTCTCCCAAACGGAGAGCATCAGATGTAAATGGGACGAGTACGGGCGACAACAATGGCGAGGGCAAGAAGAAGCGGCGCAAAGTTAACCATGCCTGTGTATATTGCCGTCGAAGCCATATGACTTGCGATCTAGAAAGACCGTGCGCGAGATGCGTAAAGCGAGACATAGGACATTTGTGCCATGACGAACCTCGAGATCCTCCCAAGAGACAAAAGAGCGACGTGTTGAACGTGGCAGAGATCGCGCCTGCTCCAGGCCAGCAAGATGGAATGGTTGGTGTGGAGAACGGACAAGCTCAGGCTCAAGCCAACGGCATGCTCAATGGTGGAGGAAGGGCAGGGCCACAGCAAATAACCCAGCCAGCGCCTATATCGCCTACTTCCATTCAACGACCTATTCCTCAGCGAGGTGGAAGTACTGCGGGAAGTGTCCTGCAGAATCTTGATTGGAACAGCTCACATGTACCCAATCAGTTCCAGGACATGCACCACCTACATCCGAATTACATGTTCAATACCTCGGAGGTGAATAATGAGTACAATCTGCTGAGCGACTTCTTGTCATCTTCACTGATCGACGACGGAGCCGCTTATAATGATGCGGATGCCGTGCAGACGCTATTCAACGATCCTCTGATCAGCCCGAGTAGTATGAATGCGTTGGCGACTAGCAATCTCGCCCAGCAAAACCCTGCTCTTCAGGCAGTGCAGGCACAAGCTGGAAACGAAATAAGTAGGCCAACAAGCACGCTGCCTGTCGACTCCCGAGCACGAGATAAGTTCTACTTGACCGCTGCTGATCCAGCCGGACTGAGCTCAGCAGAGGACCGACTACACAAGCTTCTCAAAGCAAAGTATGATGCCGGGATGCTGAAGCCTTTTAATTACGTGAAGGGCTATGCGCGCTTGAATCAATACATGTCCAAACATCTCACCCGAGAAAGTCAACTGCGAATTCTGAAACAGCTCGATCGGTTCCGACCCAAATTTCGCGAAGCAATGCAGAGTCTCACCGACATGCAACTCGTCCTCGTCGAAATGTGGTTCGAGCGAAGTTTGATGGAATACGACCGAGTCTTCGCATCAATGGCAATCCCAGCTTGCTGTTGGCGAAGAACGGGCGAAGTCTTTCGAGGCAATGGTCAGATGGCAGAACTGATAGGAAGACCCGTAAGCGACTTACGAGACGGCAAGATGGCAATTCATGAAATCATCGCCGAGGACAGCCTCGTGAGCTATTGGGAGAAGTTCGGCGCTATTGCTTTCGATCAGAGTCAGAAAGCTATACTTACGAGTTGTGCTTTGAAACGTCCTGCTGGATTGACTGAAAGTCCTGCGAAGAATGGTACCAGCGCTGGACAGGAGTGTAACGGGCCGATGGAGACGATAAAGTGTTGTTTCTCGTTTACCATTCGACGAGACACGCATAATATGTGAGTAAAGTCATACGTTGTGAGTTGCGATTTGGATGCTGATTTGTCCGCAGCCCGTCTCTCATCGTCGGGAACTTCTTACCCATAACACCGAGACCTCAGTCGAACGGGCAAGGCCAATAGTGTTGCCTGCCCGCTGAGACCGATGACTCGGATGGATAGTGGCAGCTTCTCGGGCAACCATGAATGGATAATGTGTACATACTTCGCTGCCTCAAGAGTATTTCCAAAGCTTCGATAAGCATAATGACCAGCGCTCACACTTCGCAGCTCATCTCCTTTTTTCTCCTCTTACATCAGATCTCCCACGTCACTGTACAGCTCCCATTCTCCCTATCTTGATTTTGGTGTTTTGCAATCCCCCTTACGAAGAGCTTTTAGCGAATATGGGTCTTGGAGACAGTTCTGATCCTGCTTGCAATCCACTGCACAAGCACAACCCCCGTTACCATCGTCACAAAAGGCCGTTACTGAAGCTGTTGGATAATGTTTGGCGTAGTATGCGCTGCAGACACCACTGCAGTTCGTCAACTATTTCGAGACGTTAGCCGAGCCAGGAGGCCGAGTAGGAGCTAAGAGGAGATCGTACCGTGCATTTGCAAACTTGACTGGTACATGTACCAACAACGTATGGGACGAATTCCAGTTGGGCATCCACTTGACAGCCTACTTGGCAATCGGCATTGCTTATGCACTAGTCACCCAATGTTAGTGAGGGCGATGTTGGAAGGGATGCATGCGGGGGATAGATACTGCAGCTCCGTCCCCGTGGGCGGGAGGCTGGGCGGGAGGCTTGGCGGGAGGCTTGGCGGGAGGCTTGGCGGCCCTGACATTATGCCAATTCATAGCAGCTTGAGCTGTGGTGCTCAGCCCGAGGACAAGGAGGGCGATGGTCTTGATTGTTGGTGCGAGTAGCATGGTGCGAGTGAGAGGGGTGTTGTGGAGAACGAGGTATGCTTTACTGCGCTTGGATGAGATGTGCAGATCTCTCCCTTTTTATAGTAGTAGAGATCGATTCTACAGCACTCTGTCTTTGAGTTGGTTACTAGGATTATACCAAATTCGTGCCGGGATCGTGTCAGGATCTAGAAAGTATTGGGCAGGGGTCGGCCGACCTATAGTCGCTCGCACGCGTGCGACTATTAATAACTCACTAAATAGTGCGATTATTATTAAGTCGCAAGGCATAACTCTTAGGCATTAACCTATATAGATTTTGTAGTAGAATTTAGTGTAGAATAGTATAGACCTATGCTAACAAATCTTAAATATCTACCCTTCTAAAAGCAGTCTCTAGCTCCGCCTCTTCTACGTATTCGTTATAGGTAGGCAGATTACTATTCAAACTGTCGCTTATAGCCTTATAGACTGCGCTTTGTAATAGCACTATAGTATTAGCTACTGCGGCGGCTTCTTCTTTATCTATTATCTTGTTCTATTTAGCTATAAACGTATTACCTACTAGGGCAGTAGTACGCTTCCGTTTCTTAGTAGATAGATCTAGCTCCTTCCGAAGGACTCGATAGTTAAAGTAGATAAAGATTAGCTAGTTAAGTCGCTCTATTATAAGCCGAGAACGAAGCCTAGTCTATATTAGCTTAAGGGCTAAGAACGTCCGCTCGGCGGTAATAGTATTAGCAATAGTTTAATAAAGCCGTAAGGCATAGTCCGATAGCAAAGATAAGGCAGTAGCTCTATAGCTCTAGAAGAGCTTTATATTAGTGCTATAGCGTAACTAGCACTCGTTAGAAGCAATAAAGGCGTCTCGCTAGTAGATATAGTCGTAGAAGTCCGACTTAATCGACAGCTGCTTATCTACTTCTAAGGTTGTTAAGCGTAAGGCGTTAAGGATAATCGCTTACTTAGTAGGTAATAGTCTAGCGCCTTAACTAACTATAGAAGGGTTAAGATAATAGGCCGCCTAATAGTGCTTATTTACCTATCGTAAGAAGCGCTCTTACTAGCCTATAATCGTAGCTACTAACTTCCGTATATTAAGGACAAATTAGACACCTTCGAGTAGCTCTCGGATTAGTAGTAGACTCGTATTAATCTACTTCTCGAGAGTAGCTTTATAGCTAAACTACCGAGGTATTACTTTGTCTATTATAGCCTCCTTTAACTAAGATAGAATAAGCTAATTATTTAGCGGCTCTAGCAGGTCGACAGCGGCTTAAAGATTAGTCTAGAATATATAGTCTGTTATTGTAAACCGCGCCTCGAAGTCTAGTATAGAAGCACGGTTACGGACTAGCTCCTAAAGGGTATACTTACTACGTAGAAGTGACTTAAACAAGGCAATTATAGTCGGCTAGCGAGTCTTATATATACTAATTAGCGAGAAGGTCTTGCCGTAGATTGCTACCTGCTTCTTCTTTAAGAGCTAATATATCGCCTTCTTCCGTAATAGGTAAGAGACGACGTATTACGCCTCGTCGTAGAGGCCTTTTATTTCCGGATGTTTAAAGAAGTCTCTTATTAACAACGCGCCGCCGTATAAGTCGTAGGGCACTATAATAACGTAACTAAGGTCCGGATCTTCTTCTAGTAGGCGTATTATCTTTAGGTTAGTAGCATACGTATCGAAGGCAATTAAGCTAACCTTCGAGAGGTTACCGCCGGTAAGCTACTCGCACTTTACCTTCGCCTAGCGCGCGCC
The DNA here is from genome assembly GCF_000340215.1 of Pseudocercospora fijiensis CIRAD86. NCBI lineage: Eukaryota > Fungi > Ascomycota > Dothideomycetes > Mycosphaerellales > Mycosphaerellaceae > Pseudocercospora > Pseudocercospora fijiensis. The sequence goes on from NW_006921533.1 coordinate 7,897,440, forward strand.
TTCTTTAGCCGATTTATCGACTGTTTCTATCTAACGCGTCTTAATCGTATAGTAGCTAGTAGAGTCGACGAGCGACAAGGTAGTAACGCCTATTCTATTGCCGTTAGAGGTACTATTAATCTGTAGATTTAGCTCGTCGTAATACGCGACTTTAGCTAATATCTTCTCTTCTAGTTTCTCGAAGTGCCGTAGTAGTAGAATACGTCGAATTCGCGTCGCATTCGGAGGCTCGAACGAAGGGTATAGGGCGGTAAACAACGCCTTTACTACTATCTTCTCGAAGAAGCTAAACGGCTTATTTTCCTCGAAGTATACCGTACCGCATAACTCCTCGAGATAGTCGTACTAAGCGGCGGTTAACGCGACCTACGGCAATTTAATCTATTCCGGCGACGACGGCAGTTTACCTATCCTTTACGCCTCTATCCGCTTCTTATACTTCGCGATATGCTCCTTATTCCGCGTTAAGTCCTTTATATTGTTGTAATCGCAGAAACGACAAATAATACGCCGCTTTGCCCTATAGTCGTTATATTGCTTAAAAAAGCGGTATACGATGTTGTTAGGCTTAGCTATTAGAACACGTAATAGGAGGCGACAATAAGGATAACTAAGCGACAAGAGATGCTATCGGTATAGCGACAACAGCGACGACGAGGTCTAAGATAGAAGAAATATAAGAATATACTAGAGGACGCGATTTCGACGCGATTTAGTAGAAATCTATATACTATACTATATAGGTGTTAACCTAGGTATAACCTATATAAAACACTATACAAATAACCTATAATAGGTCGCTCGACGTAACGCGCGTACGATTAACTATAAGTCGCTCGAATCGCCGACCGCTAGTATTAGGGTTGCTCTAGGCTTCTAGCTTCTACGTCGAGAGCTAGTATTGCACGGTGTATAGATGTATCTATTGCCCGCATTAAGAGCTAATGCGGTCGCACGCGTACCCTATATAGATCTCTTATAGTAGGCTATAAGACAGCCTAATTCTAATACGTCCTATTTATTATCCGATTGCCTTTCTCGCGAGGCAAAGAGCGAAACTCTAATCTATAGCTAGAGAGATATTTATAGCGTTCGAAGTCTAGTCGATGCTTAAGCCTCGAATTATACCCTAATTCCGAGACCGCGTACGCCGCCCGAGTAGAAGGTTGTAACTCCGAACAGCTTAATATAGGCATAGTCTGTTTCTCCTATTAGATAAACTCGTAGTCGTAGGGCTCGGAGGCTATTCTACAGGGTAGAGAGAAGTTAGAATATACCGAAGCTTCGAAAGTGTAGTTAGACAGCCTCGACCTTACAATCCTCTTCGATCTTCGATCTTTTAATCTTCTACTACAACTTCGCCTATAGAGATCCGACTCGTTAATAATTCTTGTCCTCTATTATTCGCTAGACGGCAAGTATGTATACTTGCTCTTTTACTTTGTTACTATAGATAATTATTCTAGACACCGAGAGTTTGTCTACTTCTAGATTTTTATCTACAACTAGTCCTCTAATATATAGTAAATCCTATATCGAAGATAAGGGATGAGGTCCGTAACTAGCCGGCTAGGACAGATACCGCATTCTAGGCTATCTCCGGTTTAGACCCTTACTAACTAAGCGTAAGGAAGTGTAGTAGGTATAGGTCTTCTACCTACCTTCTACTACTATGCTCCTTCTACTACTACTACTACTACTACTACTACTAATCTATATCGGACTACTACGCGACCGGACCTATACTACTATACTAACCTCCTTGCGCTAGCAAGGGTCTAAGGACAAATGTCGCAAAGCTATAGAGGCAGTCCTTATAAAAATACTAGGTTATTAACTAGCGTAAAATCTCGTAATTTAGCACTCGCATCTTATTATCCCGTTAATTCTGAGTTATTCTATATATATAGTATTTAAATGCAACGCGTAGTTATCAAGAAAATAAGTAATATTTAATATAGGTAGCTATAGATATACGACGGGTTAGTATAGTATCTAACTACCTAATATCTAATACACGAAATACACACATCTAAGACTAGGAGATTGTAGAGCGACTATTTCTAAATACTGTTTGTATAGACTACGTATATCCCTAATGCCTACCTACTAAATGCTAGCCCTCGAGCGAAGCTAACTTATTTACTAGAATTAAGACCTTCGAATATCGATAAGCGACAATACGGAGGTTGTAGAGCGGCTATTTCTAGATTACCTTAATGCGAGCGATACATGCGTAGAGCGTAGTATTATTATATTGTGTCTAAGTAGCGGAGGCTATTTAGCTAGCTTAAATCTATCGATAAAAGCTAGTACTATAGGCTAGCATTATAGGCTAGCACTATAGGCTAGCACTATAGGCTATTATAGATTATGCTTATCGCTAATTGCGCTCCGTTCTACGCTAAGTAGTAGAAGATTCTCGTATACGGCTTCCTATAGGTTATCGTTTATCGCGCTAATTAATATCGTATATACTGTATTAATCGATCTTGTGTTTATAGAGGTGCTACTACTGCTACTGCTACTACTACTATATATTAACGAAGTCTTGTCGGCGTTGCGACTAATCGTACTGTCTTTGTATATAAATCGTAAGTCGTAAACTAAGCGCTTTACACTTCCTTAGTTAAGTAGGTCTAACTAACAAAGCCTTGCCGCTTTAAGCTATAGGTATAATAGTAGTACAAACGCCCTTCTTCGTCTCTTCTTCCTACTCCTACGTTCTTCTACCTGTATTTAGCACTCGTACTGCCGCTAGCACTCGCACTGCCGCTAACACTCGCGTCTAGTACTATTATTGCCGCTAATATATCTAACTCTAACTCTAACCTACCTAACGCGCTATCCGGTCTAGCGCCGCTATACCTCGACCCTAACCTCTTATCCGAGCCGCTATCTAAAATAAACTTAGACTCCGATTAGTAGGCGGAGATATAGGCTGCGCTTAATACGGACCTTGCCCTTTAGCAGAACGAGCGCAATAAGCGTAATAAAGACGAAGCGCGTCGAGAGGCATTATTGTAAGCAGTCGCTAATAAGGATACATACGAGCTAGAGGCGTATAAGTAGGATAATAATCTTAGTAATAATAATATCGTATTAGAAGAGGTAGAAGAGGCTCCTATTAAGGAAGACGAGGCTATCGACCTATTTAGCGACGTCGAGGAGGATAATAGCGATAAACTCGCGGACGAGGAAAATGCGGAAGATGCTAGCGTAGCTATACTACTACGCCGCTAGACTCGATAACAAACTCGACTCGTAGCCGCAGCCGCCGCCGCCGCCGCTAGTCCTTAGCGACGTATTTAATAGAATAGGACTACTCGAGGCACTTAACGCGTTCGTAGTTAGCGTCGTACCCGCGAGTAGAAGTACGTTAATATCTTCGGAGAGATAAAGCGTACTAGGCTCCCGCTTAAGTAGTAGATAATAATCTTTAATAGTTATAGCGAGAAGCTAAATAGGACTTATCGCAACTATATCCGCTAGTCTATAGCTGCCCTTAAATATAAGTATATCGTCTTAGCTCGAGTTATTCGCAACGAACTAAAGAAGCTTGTTAGTTAGCCCTTCTTTAACTAATATAAGCTAGAGGATTCGATATAGGAAGTTAATATATAGGAGATATATAGTGTAATCGAGGAAACTGCGCTAATATAGGTTAGTCTCCTACGGAAGCTACTTCTAAACAAGAAGGTATCTATCGACAAAGAGAACGATCTGCCGTAGAAGCAAGATCGCCTCCGTAAGCGCATTACGGTAATAACCTAGATAGCTATTCGCTCGATCTCCTTAAAGAAGGCTTCTATATTCGGCAAGCAATTCGGCCTATACCTAGTTACTAGTAGTATACTATACTATATAATTAGTGTTATTAACAATATAGGCCTGTCTAGTGCCGCTCGCACGATTTAGGTACTAATGCGGAAGACAGAGGCAGTTTAGGACTAGCGTATAATCGTAATAGCTCGAGACAAGCGGAGTTTCTCGGTATACGATAACCTAGTTAAGTAGAAGAATCGCAAGGGCGTCTAGAAGCAGGGTAACCGTACGGAGATGCTAAATATAACTACCTCCTATATCGGCATTAACGAGCGTATTCTAGTAGAAGGTTTAACTAAGGATATAATTAATTTGAACTCGGAGCTTAGCTATAAATATATCCTAGGAAATCTTGCCGAGGACGCGAAGTATAGAACCCGTAAGTACCTCTCGTTATACTATATCGACTAGGCATTAGGTATCGTATTTAGACTAGAGCTAAAGGGTATGTTCGAGGGTTACGATTTCGAGATACAATATTAGTCGACTATTACGTAGAGTCTCGATATAGTACTCGGAATTAGTACTAAGCATCTCCGTCTAGGCACTAAAACCGAACGCTTTATATAGCTAATAATCGATATTATAGACCCGGAAGAAGCTACTAATCTCGTCCCGATAAAGCTATCGATAAACGATAAGGTATCGATT
>NW_006921533.1:7902092-7927160 GCF_000340215.1 Pseudocercospora fijiensis CIRAD86
TAACTTATGCCCGTTTTAATAGCTGTTAAGCGGAAGGCGTCGAGTCGGAGCGCCCGTATAATCGATACGACTAGGGCGTAATCGTGCCTAGCTAGCTATATGTCTGTATAAACAAAGCGTACGGCATCGTTAAGACCTACTTCGATAAGAATTCCGATAAAGTATAGCTTGCCTATTCCTTAGTCGGCGATACCTTATTCTATATAATAAAAGGCATTAGTAAAGAGAACCCTAAATACTTCCTTGTCTTAAACCTACTATATCGTATGTTCCGCAGCCGTGTTACTACCTGCTTCTAGTATAAGATAGACTCGCAGGGTTTTTTAGACTATTCCGATAAGTCGAAGAGCCGGATCGAGGTACTAAAGGTCGCTATCTCTAATCTCGAGCCGGGGTAGTATCTATAAATAGTCGAGAACATCTAGACTAAGGCGTTTACTAAGGAGGCATAGTAGAATAAGTATATTAGTAAGGATAAGGTCCTTATTTAGGATGCTAATTATACTACTATATACCGCTTGCTTATATAGATCGAGGAGCTAATAATAATACGTACCGCTATCCGGAAAATGGATGTCGGTTACTTAAAGCGTATAGTAGACTACCTTATCGTTCTATTCCTTAGAACCAACTAGACTAACTACGCGAAGTATATGCTAGAATTCCGCTAGTTACTCGAATAGGATTAGCCGTTACGTCGAGCATTAATAGCTATCTCTATCGTAAATCCCTCGGGTAAGGAAGGCAAAGGCATCGCTATAGATAAGGAAATCGAGCTTATTAACAACGACCTAACTCTAGACCTAAACTACTTTAGTAACTCGACCTATAATATAGCCGCTATCGCTCGCAAGAAGGCCGGTAATCGCCGCGTAGCTCGAGCATTAAAGAAGATGTTTACATCCGCGATCGGTATCGAAGGTACTAATTACTATACTAACAAGAACGCCGTAACCGATATACTAAGTATAGCCGATAAGCTGTTCCGAGATAGCCTTATAGAGCGATAGCTAGTTAGTAAGGATTCTCCCGAGGATAATCGTGCCCTATCGGACGATATTTAGCAGATTAGTATTAGTAAGCTAGTACTAGCGATTAAGGCGTTAAATAAAGCTTATAGCGCTCGTTCTCGGTATATAACTATAAGCACGAACGAGGTAGGCAATAATAGCGTCGATAGCATTAATAGTACCGATACTCGTAGCTACGGACTTAACGGACATAGCGGAGATCGTAGTCTACTCGGTGCTAGGGCTGTTAATAAGGCAGATAAGCTATATATAGATGCTAATAGCTTTGCTTAGTTAGGCGACGGTCTACTACCAGTAGGATATATCTAGGTATTAGGCGCAGACGATAGTAATAGTAGTAGTAGTAGCAATCTCGGCTTCTATACTATAGCTAGCGGTATAATATATAGCGCAGCACTCGTAGACCTAGACATGCTATAGTCTAACGATACTAATCGTAACCTAGTTTACGATACTAGTAGAGCTAGTAGAACTAGTAGAACTAGTAGAACTAGTAGAACTAGTAGAACTAGCAGTAGAATAGACAACAGCGACGACCTAACACTTATATATAGTGCTATCTAAGAGACCGCTACTACTACTAGCTACTTCGATTATGCCGAGTATTAGGATCTAGACTAAGATAATAACGAGGCTGTTACAACAGCTATAGCTATAGACTAGGGTGTTGCAGCGATTAAGGATTAAATTAAAATAGCTTTTGTATTCGGCACATTCGGAGTCTAGGTATATAGCAATCTAATCTAATATATTCATTATCTAGCTCTCGTTAATAGCTTCTAGTTACCTTCTAGTTACTAGCCTAATGTATAGCCTCGGCACTAAACTAGTAGCGGGCGGCTATTGCGTTAAAAGTACGGTTAGCGGCGAAGTAGTAGCGGTAGACTAGAGTACGTGCCTCGTCGGGGGTGCTTGTAAAATCGAAGGGTTTAACTAGGCGTACGATAATTGCTTAATAGCTAGCTACGAAGGGTTTGGCTAGGCGTACGATAATTGCTTAATAGCTAGCTAGGCTAGGCGTACGATAATTGCTTAGTAGCTAGCTAGGCTAGGCGTACGATAATTGCTTAATAGCTAGCTACGAAGGGTTTAGCTAGGCGTACGATAATAGCTTAATAGCTAGCTAGGCTAGGCGTACGATAATTGCTTAATAGCTAGCTAGGCTAGGCGTACGATAATTGCTTAATAGCTAGCTAGGCTAGGTGTACGATAATTGCTTAATAGCTAGCTACGAAGGGTTTAGCTAGGCGTACGATAATGGCTTAATAGCTAGCTAGGCTAGGCGTACGATAATTGCTTAATAGCTAGCTAGGCTAGGCGTACGATAATTGCTTAATAGCTAGCTAGGCTAGGTGTACGATGATTGCTTAATAGCTAGCTACGAAGGGTTTGGCTAGGCGTACGATAATAGCTTAATAGCTAGCTAGGCTAGGCGTACGATAATTACTTAATAGCTAGCTAGGCTAGGCGTACAATGCCTCTAGTCGCTAGCAATTCTAGCCTTAGGCATTCGACTAGCAGTCGGCGGCTATTGCGTTAAAAGTGCGATAATGTATAGCCGTTATTGTTGCCTTGCTATTGTAGCTAAATAGCGCAATCCTATTAGTAGAGGCAAACCTTACCTACGATGCGCTAATATAGACCTACGCTTCCTAGTTCAACTTCTTCTTCTTCTTCTTCTTCTATATATACTAACATACTAACACCCCTAGCAATATACTAGCTATCGGCGTATGCAACAGTGTCGATACCTCTTTATCGTATATAGGTAGCTCTATAGCGATTAACACTATCTCCTAACTAGTCCTACGGCTTGCTACCGATAGAACCGCTTAAGTTAGTTAAGGTTCCTCGATCGGTAGAGTTTGTTTAGTCCTTCTTTTCTTTTAAGGTCTCCGATAGGCTTTGCCGACGTAAGACGTTACAAAGGCGACTCTTCTAGCGAGTAGGTTGTTTTCTATAGCTTTAGCGGGCGTCGACTGCGTATTTAATTAAAAGAGCATAGTTTTTATTAGAACATCGCAGTCTTAGTGCAAACTGTAGAGGTCTTAGATAGATTAGCGGAGGTAAAAACTCTTTAGTAAGGTATACCTATAATGCGGCTAACGGTCTAACTCGGTAAAAACTCTTTAGTAAGGTATACCTTAAGTAGCGGCTCGATAGCGACTCTCCTACTAAGTGGGTTAATAGACTAAGTAGGTTAATAGGTTCGTAGCATTGCTATAGGTCTAACTCGGTAAAAACTCTTTAGTAAGGTACACCTTAAGTAGCGGCTATAGGCTTCTTACGTTCGGATTCTTTATAGGATAACATACGCGTATCTAGTTAAGTCGGCGTAACGCCTTCGTTAGGACTGTTAGTTATAATAACCTTAGTCGTTGCGTAAGGGCCTCTAGTATACTTATTAAGCCCGAAGGCGCTTAGTCTTAGTCTTAGTCTTAGTCTTTACTACTACACGACTATAGCCCTTTGCGTATTAAGACTGCTATTCGACTGCAGTGCGTACCGATCCGAAAGCGCATTAAGACTGTTATCCGACTACAGTGCGCCTCCTCTTCTAGCAAGCGCATTAATATTGCTATACGACTATAACGCGCTCGACAACCTTTTTTTTTGCGGTGTCTCTAATACTAAGGGCGCGGTTATACTCTATTGTTGTCTAGGTACTAATAAGTGTCGCTTTAGCGAATAAGCTGTTATTGTTTCGCTTAATAAGTCCTTTCCTATATACCTCGTACTATAGTTAGTAATAGAATGCGTTAATTGTTGCGCATTACGCGTAGCATATAGGCTATATATAATTCTAGTATGCTTCGGAGTGTGTGCTTCTATAGCCGCTTAGTGCCGCTAGTTAATTAGATCCCCGGACGCTACTACTCGTTCTTCTCTGCCTCGTATAGTAACTAGTTATCGGAGTAATCGTTCTAGGAGAGTCTAAGTAATAGAGGGCGTTAACGTAAGAGGGCTGTCGTAGCTTCTCGAAGAGTGCTTACGCTCGATATATGTTATCGCCCTACGTATCTATCCTTGCCGTATATATTGTAGTGCTAATAGCTGCAGTGCAATAAGTATAGTGCTAGTGTCGCTAGTGTCGCTAGTGTCGCTAGTGTTAGTAGTATTAGTAGTATTAGTAACTTCTCGGGTTTCGGAGGCGGTTCTTAGTGCCTAAGGCGGCCGTCGTTATCGTGTTAGACACTTTTGTTAGCGCTATTTGCTAGAAACGCGCTAAATCGACGTATCTCGCTATATTAGTAATGCTATTATAAAAGTCGTAAAGTCGGTATTGTAAATACGCGGAAGGAAGCAGCTATAACGTTTAATCCTACTAATTAAGCGCTCTGCTATACTAAATCCGGGGTCTTAGCGGGACTCGGCATCCTTGTCGCTTCCTCGAATTTACGCTTCTCGCCTAGCTCTTATATACTATCGATATATACGACTATCGACATATACGACTATCGATACCTATAACTATCTACAAACCCTCGTCGCAAAGAACACGATAGAAAAGCCTACTTAGCGAGCTTACAAGGACACGATAGAAAAGCCTGCTTAGCGAGCTTACGAGGATATAATAGAAGAGCCTGCTTAGCGAGCTTATAAGGATATAATAGAAGGGTAGTAAGGAAGGACCTTATTAAATGCCAATTCTAGCGCTAATTCTAGCGCTAGCTCTCGTAGAAGCAGCTTAACTAGGCATCCTATATTATACACCGGCTCTCGCAGAAGCAGCTAAACTAGGCTAGCTCTCGTAGAAGCAGCTAAACTAGGCATCCTATATTATATACCGGCTCTCGTAGAAGCAACTCAACTAGGCATCCTACATTATACGCTAGCTCTTATAGAAGCAACGCGATCGAGCGTAGTATTACGGCTTATTTTTCCGGGGATAGGACAAGGACTTAGCGAGCTTATAAGGACATCTCTAGTGCTAATTCTAGCGCTAGCTCTCGCAGAAGCAGCTAAACTAGGCACTACTATACGCTAGCTCTCGCAGAAGCAGCTAAACTAGGCACTACTATACGCTAGCTCTCGTAGAAGCAGCTAAACTAGGTACTACTATACGCTAGCTCTCGTAGAAGTAGCTAAACTAGGCATCACACATTATACGCTAGCTCTTACAGAAGCAACTTAACTAGGCATTATACGCTAGCTCTCGTAGAAGCAGCTAAAGCAGCTTAACTAGGCTAGCTCTTATAGAAGCAGCTCTCGCAGAAGCAGCTCTCGTAGAAGCAGCTCTTATAGAAGCAGCTAAACTAGGCTAGCTCTCGCAGAAGTAGCTTAACTAGGCTAGCTCTCGTAGAAGCAGCTTAGCTAGCTCTCGTAGAACTAAATAGGCCTAACGAACCGATAGATAATAACGAGTCGGACGAGGAGATTGTAGTCGGCGACGAGGACTTAGCGAGCTTATAAGGACATAATAGAAGGGTAGCTATAACGGATCTTGTTAATGCTAACTCGACTGCTATTCTACTACCAATTCTAGCGCTATTTCTAGCGCCATTTCTAGCGCTATTTCTAGCGCCAATTCTAGCGCTATTCTAGTGCTATTCTAGTGCTATCTCTAGTGCTAATTCTAGCGCTATTCTAGTGCTATTCTAGTGCTATCTCTAGTGCTAATTCTAGCGCTATTCTAGTGCTATTCTAGTGCTATTCTAGTGCTATTCTCTCCTCGAGTAGGTTCTCCGGTAGGATATCTGCGCTAATAAGAGCAAGGTTCTCTCGTACCTTTAGAGTATCTGCGCTAATAAGAGCAAGGTTCTCTCGTACCTTTAGAGTAAGCGATAGTGTACGACGCGGGCGATTACTGCTTATAGCCTTACGAAGAGCAGACTTAGCGACCGATATTAGAGTGCTATAATTACTATCCTCGTCCTCTCGTTAGCGCCGGCGGCGTAGTGTCCGCTATGTTAGTATATAAGCAGATAAGGCTATAGTACTATTATCCTAGATTAGATCTCCTATACGCTTACCTTTCGCCTTTAGTTGCGATTAAGACTGCTTCCTCTTTGCCTTCCGATTACCTACGATAGCTTTCTTTACTAGCGACATATTAGCATCGCGAGACTTATCCGAATCCTGCTATAACTAGCGAAGACGATCCTAGGCTATAGGCGGAGGCGGATACGGAGGCTAGTCGTCGCTATTATCGCTATTTACTACCTCTACGGCCGTCTTTCGCTCGGCCTACTTACGCTTCCGCTCCTTATAGTACTTCTACTAGTCCTTAAATGCCTTAGGAAAGTCGTAGTTAATATATCTAAGGACTTTACCGAGGCGTAGCTTATCGTAAAGATTATTACCGCTAGCCTAGTACTAGTTATCGAACTTTAGCGCACTCTTAAGCATTTCCTCCCTATTTATACTAGTAGACTGCTCTTTACTATCGCCGAGTGCTAGATGCCGTATAACATTATAGAGGTCCTAGATATATCGGTCCTCGATAAGGGTATTCGATAGAAGAGCAAAGAAGTACGTATTAAACCGGCCGCTAGCTTTATTAGCCTTCCGGTCGAAGAACTTCTATAGGTATAGTAGTAAGAAGTACTGCTTAGAGCCCTTATGCGGTGCTACTAGGGCTTTCGGTAGGCGTAGTGCCTGTTTATCCTACTAGAATACCGAATCTAGATCGCGATTGTAGACAATATTGTAGCAGTCCTTCGAATCTAGGCTCTCCTTAGGATCCTATAATCGGAGCTCTTCCTAGTATCGCTTATTAAGGATAGCACGTAGGCATCGAGGCGTCGCTATATACTAGCTATTAAATAGCAAGCGGAAGATATCGGGGATCTTATTACGCTTCTCTATATTATTCTTAGACTAATTCTTGCGCCTAGGCGTAGAGGCATTAGTATTAGTATTACCTGTTTCCTAGGTTTCTAGTGTAGCTATACCTATACCTATGCCTATGCCTATACCTATGCCCCTCGGAACGATAACAGTATCCTCGTTATCCTTATCCTAGTCTAGGTCCCTATTAATATCTTCGCTAGGAATCTCGGTATTACGCAAACCGCTTAGTCGGATCGGCTAGTATATAATAGCACCTTGTGCGAGGTGCTTATATTAGTCCGCATTAGCCGGTCTACTATCTCGATTAATAATAGAGGCATAGTTAATACTATCCGGAACACGCTTAGCTCTATCGTCGATATACTAAGGGAAGAAGAAGATAGCACACGACCGCTGTCCTACGCTAAGCTTACGACTAGCACGACTAGCTCGCTATATAGCATCGTTAATGTCCTTAGTAATAGGTAGTTGCTATATAATAACGAATTTGATATCGCTAATGTTAGTGCCTATAGCGATCGCTAGGGTACTAACTATAATGCGAGTTAATAAACGAGCGCTAGGCTTCTTAAACTCGTTATATCGGAGATCCTTGTCGTAATTAGCGATATAAGTAGTATAGAAAGCGACGACTTTGTACACATTATAGCTAGTATTATTCTAGGTATACTTCTTAGTTAGATCTCCTTAGCCCTCTATTAGCTAGATAAGCTACTAACGTAGTATATAGGTTAGCTTATCGACCTTGCCCCGACTATTAATAAAGACGATCGCCTTGTCGATATTCGCGGGTATAGCCTATACGCCCTAGTCGCCTTGTCCGACCGCCTTCTTTAGTAGCGGGTATAATAAATCGAAGTCGCTACTATGCTTCTACGGAATAGTCTTAAAGATGTATATAGTATCGATCCGATCGATGCTCGTACGGATAACCTTAGTCTTAAATGCCTCGCGGCTATCGTTACGGAAGCCTCTATACTTTAAGACAAATTCTAGTGTCTTCTAAGATATTGTCGTAGAGGCACCTAGCTATAGGGTATTATTGCGGAATAGGCTGCGAAGGGTATAGATCTAGGCAAATTCCTTACGAAAGTCCTTCTACTTATATACTAAGTATAGCTTATCGATAGTAATAAGGCTAATACGATCGCTAATCTTCTTAAATACCTCTCGTAGTTCCGGAGTAGACGCCTGTTCTAGACTGCAAAAGATATAGTAATACCTGCTAGCAACGATATTATCGTATATCTTTAGATCCTTACGCTTAGTCTTAGTAGAGATTATATAGCAACGTACTAACTCGACATTGCCGGCTCTAGTAACTATAGACTTCTAAGCAAGCGTACGTATCGTTTAGTCGATATTAGCCTTCTGCTCTTTACTAAGGCGGTTTAGAGGGATAATCTAGATGTTAATGCGACTAGTTAGTATAGTATATACCTAGTAGACTAAGCTCTTGCCGCTACCGGTCTTCTCGATTATTACTATATCGGTGCCCGCGAAAACTAGGTTATATAGTACCTCGCGCTAAAGGTCCGAAGGCATATAGCCCTTGTCTAGATAGAATGCATTTAGTACCTACTATAGGCTATTCTTAATAATATCCCGCTAGAAGGGGATAGCCTCTCGCTTAAGACCGGCATCCTATATTAACATCTAGATTTCCTCTAGATTGAATAGCTTATCGAGTATATAATTAGTTGCAGCCTAAAAGAAGGCGGTCTTCTATTATAGATCTTAAGGAAGCTCTAGCTTCGTTACGGAAACTTTTTTACCGATCGCGACGATCCTATCGATAGGATCGCTTAGGATCCTTAGGATCCTTAGGATCCTTAGGATCCTTAGGATCGTACGTTAAAGATCTTGTCTAACAGGATCGTCGCGATCTAGAAATTCTAGCAAATCTGTTCGTAGTGAGAATTTTATTCTTTACCGTTCGACTCGTATATCGAGTCGGGCTCGAGTCGTCGTATATACTAGTACTAGCATTTAAATTACATTTTCTATCGGATCTGTATATTATACGATTGTTGCTTCTACTAACATCTAACGTTTATACGTATACTCGGGTAACTACTAGTATTTGTATACGTCTACTATATATACTAAGTTAGTACGACTTAGCGACCGACTCGTATAGTATTAATAGATTTCGTTATATTGTATAGGGTATCTATTTATTACGGTTAACAAGAATGTATTCTATTCGTCCTCTACGGCTATATTAAAGCAATATACCTCTACCTTCTTTCGTTTATTTCCTTTCGACTTCTTCTTCTCTTTCACTATATATCTCCTAATTCTTCGATCCTACGTCTCCTCGTTAAATGCTATCTCCTTAACTTTGCCGCCGTCCGCCTCTATATCCGCCTACTATATCTACTCCCCCTCTTCTAGCCCTAATATATCCCTAACGCGATCACTTACCGCCGCGAATAAAGTCTTATCTATTATATAAGACTAGTCGGAATACCTGCTATTCTTATAGTAATTAGCGCGCAATCCTTCCCTATTGCTATTACCGCGGTGTATCTATACCTTTAGTATTAATTGTCTTTAGTTCTATTGTATTCTATTGTCTCGGTTACACTTGTGCCGTTGCCTCCCCGTACCGAAGCAAACGGATTAGTAGCCCCCGTCGGCTCCTAATCTGTCGCTTAGAAACTACTCTATAGTATAGGCAGTCTAATATCGTTTTTCTTAGGTAGGGCCTCCGCCTCTACTAACCTATCTATCGTATTGTCGCCGGCTTTAAGTTATTTACTTAATTGTTGCCCGGCAGACGCTTTAGGACCTGTCGATTATATTAGTAGGTAAGAGAAATACGGCGCTCGTAGACTACTCTTACTATAGCGCTCGATCGATCCGCCTTTATCGTCGGAATCTAAAACGACGTCGATTACTATAAGTGCATCGATGTCGTTATATACGCTCTCGAAGTTATTTATTAATAATTTAGGGGTATCCTATACTCTACCTATATACCGTGCGTATATCTTCTACGCTTTCGACAACCGAAGGTTACGAGTAGCTTAATCCGTCGCATTCTACGTAGTTATCCGATCTAGGAACGGCTAGTGTATCAACTTATAATCTAGGGCTAGCTAGATCGCTTTATCTCTAACTTTAGTTAAATATAACTCTATCGACTATCCGGTTAGTATTCTACCGAGTACCGTAGCGGTAGATAATATTATAAAAGGGGTAACTTTATAGTAGTACTATTTAATATATGTCTTCTAGCCTCGCCGATCCTGCCGGAGTAGCACACCCGCTAGACATTTATATATAAGCTTACTAAGGTAGCGCGTAGTATATATCGACCGTTAGCTATTATCTAGTAACTATACTATTTTAGAGAGGGTCTTACTAGTTTCTCGTCGTAGCACTCGAAGATTTAGTTGTCGAGCATCCTCTTAGCGTATGCTATCCTTTTTACGTTACGAAAACTTCTTTTCCGATCGCGACGATCCTATCGATCCTAGCGATCGCGAGCGATCCCGAGCGATCCCGAGCGATCCCGAGCGATCCTAAGCTATCCTAGAACGATAAATAGGTAACTTATAAAAGTTAGACTTTTGCCTAATACTACACTCAAAATAGAACATTTTTGTTATATATTACTAAGCCGTAAACCTTCTAGATAAAAAGATATAAAGGAAAGAAAATCGCTTTTCTAGACATTTTGCTTCTAATTTATCTTTTTTTCTAGTAGGTTTATAGCTTAGTAATATAGTAAAAAGGTACTTTATTTTTAGTATATTATTTTAAAAAAATATAAAATTTATAGTTTTTCTACGAAACTAAAGCTAGGGAACAGAAATAAGCAATATAGTATTTTGGCTTTTCTAAGTTATACTTTACTATTTTTAGAAATTTAAAAAATAGAACTTAAAGTTCTACCTACTAATAAGAGTATTAAAAATTTTGAAGTCTTAATACCTAGTAATTATCCTAGAATCTAGAAAAGAATCTCGAGTGTTTCGAGTGTACTTTTTTTCAAAGTTCTGCTTATTAAGCGTCGGCTTTTGAAAGAAACCTTAACGAAATATCGGCTGTATTTAACGAAACCTCAACGAAAAAAATTTATTTATAAAAAAAACCTGCGAAACCGCTAAATTTGACCTATATTAGCACGCAATACCTCGAAATACCTCCTCGTAGTAGTAGTATACGGAGTAGTAGCAGTCGGGCTCTAACTTGCCCCGCGTCCTTTGCGTTCCTTGCCCTCGAATTTCGGGACGGGCCGTCCCGAAATTCGCGATCGCGAGGATCCTATCGGATAGGATCGCGAGTAGTCGGAATTTCTAGATCGCGGCGATCCTATTAGACAAGATCTTTAACGTACAATCCTAAGGATCCTAAGGATCCTAAGGATCCTAAGCGATCCTATCGACAGGATCGTCGCGATCGGTAAAAAAGTTTTCGTAACGGTAATAGCGAATAGTTTACGACGCGTCTCGTTATATAAGATTTGCTCCCTTGCTTCGAGTAAGCCCTTCTTTCGATTTAAACGTTCTTTACTAGAAGTCGTTAAGCCTTTGTCTCGCTTCTTACGTCGTTTTAATAGCTTTATATCGTCGCTCTAATCCGCCCTATCGTCGCTATACTTCCGTTTTAGCCTTACTAGATCTTTGCTATTCTTACCCTTATACTAGTTACGTTAGTCCTCTATTACCGTGCTCTAGTATACGTTACCTTTATAAATTTCGATCTAATACTAGTCGCTATATATAAACGAGTATCCTCCCTGTTTTCTTCTTCGAATCTAGTATCCCTATCCGACTCTGTCGAGTTAGATAACGACTTAGTTCTGTATTTATCTTCTTCGTAGTTGCGACCTATCCTAAGTGTACTATAACGAGTAGTAGTATTATTGCGAATCTAACGTAGTATGTATTAGACTATACGCGTCTTCGTACTTGTTTACTCTACGAAAAGGGGGGTATTAAATTGCGGTTTTATCTTCTGCTCCTATATAGACTGCCCGAGTCGCCGTCTATAATCGCTTATTAGTCCTATCGGATATGCCCCGCTAACGCTAAAGTATAATCGTAGCCTATAGACTATTCGCTATTTTCGTACCTTGTCGACGCTAGCCTAATTCGGTCGCGAGTCGGATTCGGGAACTATTAATCTAGCGCTATTATTAGTCTAGCGGTAATTATTGCAGTCTATACCGACGGTATATAGCAACACTATCGATATTGCACTAAAGCAATCGGCGTATTTAGACTATTTATTCCTCGCTCGGTCGCTACTACGGTATATATAGATGTATATTCTTTATCGGTAAATCAATCGGCGTTAGCTAATCCGCTAGGTCGAATATATACCTTCGAAGCCGCCTCGTAGCATTACGGGTTAGTTAGAACTATCTCTATCGGCGTATTTAGCTAATTCGAGGTTAATAACACCGTAGAGGCCCTATACTCGATAGATGTAATTCTAACTAGATTAGCTAGAGGTATGCAATCTACCCTAGCACGACGACTGCTAGTCGTAGCCGATTCAGCCTTTCCTTAACTATCGCGCTACCCCGAGTCCGCTATCGCTATAGCGCGATTAGGGTACTTAAATATAGGCCGAGATTAAATAGATAAAGGAAGAGATCGCGGCGCTTAAGACTGCTATACGTAATATGCTTACTATATATTAGTATATGTCTAAGATCAAAGCGTAGTGCTTATCGTAGTCGGGGCATCTTGCCTTCTATTTAATAAATAGATTAGTGCCTATTACTATTAGAGTAGGACTTCTATATCGGACTTAGTAAAATTAATTATTTATCTTGCTTTTCTGCGTTTACATTTACGCTCGTTCTACCTCCTTAATTTGCCTATAGATTACAAATCGCAGCTGTAGGCCTCTGCCTAATGTATCGGATAGACTAGCCCTCTACTGTCGCTCGTTGTTAATTCGAACGTGTCTATATTAGTCGCTTATCTAATGTAAGGCGTCGACGCCGGCTTCGAAACTACAATCTACCCGTAGTATCTTAACTAATCGTTCGAGGTCTATATTATCGACTCCTACTAACGCGCAGCCTCTAACTATAGGCTAGCGATAATCGAGTTTATATAGTCGATATATAGGTTTTACCTTCCCGTTCTGCTCTTATACTATAACTATGCTCTACTACACATTATTTAGTACGCGGTACGGCGGTACCGCTCTAGATCCTTCTAGTGTCGCTAGTCTAGTATCCGTAGATATAGTAATTTCCGCGCAATCGCTAGTATCGCCGACTCTACGCGTTGTTACGCGTACCGTTTTTCGTCTCGTCCGTCGGCGATAATTAGAACAAATCTTGTATACTAGGCACCTAAACGCAGTCTGTCCCTCTACCGTACGGATCTGCTTTACTGCCTTAGGGAACTCTTCTTTGTATTTCTCGTCTGTTAATACTAGGTCGTATAGGTAACCTTGCGTCCTTCGGCGTTCTAGTAATAATAGTAATCGGAACGTACTGCTAATCTAACTAGACTCCTAAATTAACCTCTCGACGCTAGCGTAAAATGCGTAGTATATCGACGGCGATAGGCTAAGGCCGCGGGTAATACCGCCTATTAAATATTAATCGCGAGGTAGTTAAGTACGTAGTATTCTCGAAGGCGGTAGTTATATATATAGCGTAGTAGAAAGTCGACGTTAGTTAGTAGTAGAAACTAGAACTACTCTAATCGCGGGGTTTGCTAATGCCGACTTAGGCCCTAATTTAGTGTCGAATCGGGTGCTAAGCCTACTAGGCAACTTCTATATCCTCTATTACTAACTTCGGTAGCGGGTTCGGCAAATTACGTTATCTATTATCTCGCTTCTTAACCTTACGCCTAGTGTATTATGTTGCCGCGGATTCATATACAGTCGTTTATTCGGCCTCCTACTTAGACTACTACTCTAGTATACGATCTACAGAATATTTCGATCGTTTTATGCCTTTGTTTGCTACTCGTTATAGCTAAATATATGCCTTTTCGCCGCCGATAGAGTTAGTAGCATCTATAGAAAACATGCTATCTTAATCGTTAGCTCGAACTATCTGTATGCCCTACTCTCGGGTCCTAAGACTAACCGCCTTACTAGCCTATACCCTCGTACTATAGCGGGTCTAGTCTACTCGCTATCGTATAATAATTGTTAGTTACTATAAGGATATAGATCGGTTAATTTAGCTATATTACGTAGCTTATAAGCACTCGCGTCTCGCGCCGGCGATCGCAGTCGCAACTCTACTATAGATAGGCTTATATTTATATTACTAACTTTCGATTACTTGTTACGTAGTACTATATTCACTGCGACTTGTTAGTCCTACATCTAGAACTGTCTATCGTATAGGGGTTTACACTATAACGATTATCTACAGCCTTATTACTTCGGTTACTAGTTGCGTAACTAAACTATTATATACTTAAGCGCTAGATGCCTTACTTCGTCGATTTATTAGCTAGTTAGGCCCGACTCGCTAACCGACCCGGTTACGAGGTAGGCATTTAAGGTCGTTACCTTTCCTTATTACTGCCTTCTTTAACATTTACTATTAACTCGCACTAATATACCTGTTCTATATATATGTACCTCCTTACCCTCCCTATCGCACGTATAGTATATTATTTCCTTCGCTAATGCCCTATTCTAACTCGTATATAGGCCGCACTATATAACTTAGCCGTCGTGCTCGACTAGCGTTAAGCTAGTGTATATAGACACTCGTTATATAACGCAACTCTAACGGCTCGCGTTAGGGTCGGCGGGTATAAGCAGCTCTTCGCTCCTATTCTTACCTCCGCCGACCCTAACGTATAGCGAATTTTACTAACTCTATTAGTTTATCTACTACTCTCGGATAGTGTACGTCGTTGTCGATCTATAGTCCCTAACCTCTATTATATAAGTATTACTAATTAGTATAACCTATTATATGCTAATACTATATACTAGTTACAAACTCGTCGCCTACTACCTTTGCCGAGATAGTAGTCTCTACGAATGTCGAGGACTAGCTAAAGGACAACGAGCTACTAATTAAAGCCTTAAATAGCGGCAAAGACGTCTCTAAACATGTTATACTAAACCTATATAGTATCGACAAGCCTCTTCTTATGTTAGTAATAAAAAGGCTCCTTCCGTATCTAGAGAAACATTTTTTATTTAACTAGTTGAAGGGGAAGTGGAGTCGCTAGCCCGTTAAGGGGCATTATAAGGAGGAGAAAGCTATAGTATACGCTATTGCTAGTAACCTTAATTATCCTACTAAACCTAGACGTGCGCTATTAATGCCCGAATAGTACTTTAAAGATCCTAAATAGGCTCCGAAGTAGTACGTTAGGGGAATGCTTCCGTAGGACAATACAAATAGTCCGAATAATGAAATTTAGAGGTCTGCAGTCTACTTAGTATGCCGCCTTATATAGAAGGTTATAAGGGACAAGTTTACCCCGCCGGCCGGTAATAATGCTAAAGAGGAAGACGTATCCGAGAGCGAGACTAATAGATCCCGACAAACTACGCCCTCTATACCTAAGCGTAGAGCAAGTTCTACCTCTACTAGTAAGACTAGTAGAGCCGGTCGGGTGTTTAAGAGAATAACGCTAGGAGATTCGCACGGTAGCAAGGATACTAATCTAGTAATGTCCGACGCGCTACGCCCTATTAAGCCGGACCGGGCTAAGATTACGTTATAGTTTAGTATTGTCGACTAGCGGTTACCTTTAACGGCAGACTACGACGTGTTTAGCCTAAATTGGTCTGTCCTACAATCGAAGACTTCTAATAATATTAGTATAAAGGATTTGTTACGGCTCTAGCTCGTACGAGAGTTATTGCTATCGCCCGAATAGTAGAAGTACGAATTCTTCGTAGTAATCGATCTAGCTCGCGGCCCTAAAGGTCTTTCTAAATGCAAGACTAATCCGATATTCTACTCCCTAGCTATAGAGATATATAATAGCTTAGATACTAGGATTTCTACTAGACTCGATTTCCTCGTCGGCAAAAATATAACGGACTATACTAGGATACCTTCTATATATCGTCGACCGTCCCTACTTAAGGCTTCTAGAACTATCGACCTAGCTTAGTACGGTGCTTCTATAGCCGGTAATCCTACCGAAATCAATATCGGTTAGGGTCCGTAGTCGCCTACGAAATCGGCTATTAAGTAAGCTAAGGACGACCGACTCGCTCGTAAGGATCGCGCCGATCGCGAGCGCTATAAACAGCTTATCGCGGATAGATTCCGGAGGATATATAAAGAGTAGAAGGCAGCTCGGTAGGTAGCCGCGCGAAAAGCTATAGCCGACGTCGCCGCGGATATAATAGCGATTTAGTAGGCTATCGACAAGGCAGTTAAGGAGGTGCTCCGCGACAACGGTTATAATAGGAACACTGCTTTACTTCTAGTCGCCCTCGACGATTCGGTTCGAACGGCCGTCCGTTCCGTATAGCCCGATGCGATAGAGTATACGGTAAAGGCCTATATTGCTTCTACTCTACCTAAGATATAGCACGCTTTAAATAGACTAGCACTATCCCTAGCACAACCTCCGGCGTAGACAAATGCTAGTAATAATGCTAAGGATAATAGAAAAATTAAATCGAGCAAAGCCGACAATGCTAATAGTAAGAAGGCCGGAGATATAATCGACTCGAAGCGAGATCGAATTCGCTAGAAATAGATCGAGTCGTTACCGAGTTAGATCGTATCGCTGCTAGATCCGAATAAGCCTAAACTCGCCGTGCGACTACCGGGTATATAAGTAGAAGTCTAAGCCGACCCTCTGCCGATCTAGACGTTAGTAGATTTTATCGATTAGATCTCGTCGGCGATACCTAGCTAGTCGATAGATTTAGATATAGAAACCAACGTCGAGAAGTAGTTGTCTAGTAATATATACTCCTATCTCGACGCTAAGAACTTTAAGTTAATATACGATTTTAGACTACTCGATCCCTCTTAAACTTCGCCGCGTATAGGCGTTATTCCGCCTAATTAGAGATCGACTCGTCCGTTAAAGTCTTACTAATTCTATATAATTACCTAGACGCTTCTAGCTTCCGTTACTAGCGCGGACTTCTATATCGGCGGTATAGACGTAGGTATAGGCAAGACGGCATATGCGTTAGGGTACGTCGCTATAACCTCGATATAGTAGAGGGTATAGAGTAATAACGGGCTATTAACTACTAACGCCTATCCCTTTCGGCTATCTAATTCGTCGGTTAACCTAGGACTTCGGCTAAATAAGAAAATTGCGTTCGATCCGTAGGTATTAGCTAGCGGTACAAAGCCGGTTATCCGCCCTAGCGTTTACGTTGTCTATATTCCGAAGCAGCTAGCCGAAAACTAGATATATAAGATCGACAACTTTATACTACCCGGAGCTATATTCGTATGTCTTATAAAAGACTCTAGTAAGCTAACGAAAGATAAGAGACGCAACAGAGCTAGTCCGTAGAACTATAACTAGGTCGTATATATCGAGGACGTTCTTTATCTCGATTATATAGCGCTCCCGACTCGGCTAGAAATAGAACAGGTATTCGGTATAAAGGTTGTAGATAAGTAGTAGTTTAAAAAAGGCGTCCCGGTGCGCTTATTACTTGAATACGAGGATATAGAAGTACCCCCTTGTTTATAGTACTATAAATAGATCGTCCTTACTACCTCGACTATAATATCTAACGTACTAGATTTTATAACGTACGAACGAGCTAAGAAATAGAAGTCCTAGATACGGTCGGAGAAATCTAATTCGAAACCGCCGCTACTTCGTATACTAGCTACGACTATTATCGTCGACGAGTTTTATATTACTAAGACATATAGCGCTAAAGAGTAGACTACCGTCGCTAGTCTTATAGGCTATCCTTTCGTTCTCGGCCTAAGTAGCACCCCCTTTAGCAAACTATCTAATTTAGCTATTATCGTAACTGCCTCGGTATAGAGACACGTTAATGCCTACGATATAAAGGGGTACCTCTGCCCTATTTGGTCGCCTTCTATAGTACGGTTTGATTTCGTCGACTAATCGCTATCGACTAAAGAGACGCGCGATATAGAACGTAACTTCTAGTTTAGCGATAATAGTAATATCTCCGACTCGGCTAGGCATATTAGTAATTAGGTTTCTAAGTACTTACAATCCGAATACTCTAACGCGATAGTAGGTCGAACAGAACTAAGTATTACGGATAAAGATACTCGGGCGCTAGACAAGTTTCGCCCTTAGTTACTAACAAAAATGGTTCGCCTTAAGAAGACGCTAATATAGCAACCTATACCTAATGCTCCGCGCGTACCGGCTGTCGATTGTCTACTATATTCCTATTTTGATATCGGCTTGCAATTTAAATCTATAGAAAATTAAGTACTAAGCAAGTAGGTCGAAGAATAGAAGGTAGCGGAAGATACTAAATTTATGTACGTATCTGAGATAATGCGGGTCTTTACTATGTTTCTATCGCTGCTTCTTATACTACGGAGGGGCGATACGGACTTAATTAAGGAACTTAGTACTTTTATACTGTAGGATATTAAAAACATGCTTCCTAGGATACGCGACTACGGTTTATCGGATCCCTACCTCTAGGACTATATACTAATACTATATAACGAGCCGGTTATAGTGTCGCTATAGTATATAATCCGAATTAAGCGTAGTAAGTAGCGCTAGTACGGGTATAGAAGTAAGATTGTGCTAGCTAGCTTTAAGCCGTAGAATGTCTTCGTTTTAGACTTAGTACGTATCTATCTGCCCCCCTATCTACTAAGCATATAAGACTAACATTTTTGTAGTATCTTTAGTAGCTAGCTATATAGAAAAAAGACTCCGAGTATTACGATAACATTCTAAGCACTAGCAACATAGTATACAGAATCCTTATCGATACTTAGAGTAGCTAGACCGATACTACTAGGGCCGACCTTGTTAAAGAGTTCGTATCTACGAGGAACAAGGTAAATAGATATAGCGACGAGAAGTGGCTTATAGTAGTATATGCAAGCTAGATTACAACTAGTATAAACCTCCCCCCTACGGATACCGTTATTATTATCGATAATTACTAGACTCCGGAGGCTAACATTTAAATAGGTAGAAGAGTATCTCGCGCGGCCGGCGTTTAGAGGGCAGATTTTACGGAGTCGTACCGATTTGTAATAGTATCGGTTGTAATTATATAGATAGTATAGGTTATAAGCAGACAGGTACGAGCTTAGGATATATAACAATCGCTCGGCTTCGAGAAGGAAAAAAAGAGGAAAAAGGGTAAAGTATAATAGGATATAGCTATAGCGTACGTCGGCGCTAGTATTACGAGCGGGGGAAGTAGTATATAAAGTCGACGTCGATATAGTAGATACGCTATAAAATGTTAATACAAGCAAAGCAAGCCTAACGTTGTTAGGGCCAAAGAGGCTATACGTAATTGGCATGTGACTAGGCTAAGTAAAGCTAGGGTCTTAGTGCCTTAGGCAGGGCTTGGCGCTTGGCGTTGGGCTAACTCTCCTGCCTTCCTCCCTCTCCTCCTAGATCTCTATCGAATACTATACTAATTTACTACTACCCTATCTACCTACTAATATAACCCTTCTTATATAGTATTCGATCCACCCTTTAAGGGCAGTAGCTAGATAGTCCTTATTTCAAGCTTTTAGCGGTATAGCTACGAACAAGACTAATCTAACTATATTGCGCCCGAAGAACGGGACCTATACGTACTATTCTATCGAAACAACCGTACCAATTATTAAGTAAGGCCTTCTATACGGCCTATTATACTAAGTCAATCGCACTAGACCAATATCTACTAATTCCGCTATATCCGTATCTTAGGGGCTAACAATATATTATTAGTGTTACCCCCTATTATAATAGCCGGCTCATTACGAAACAACAACCGTGCCGCCGCTAGTAGCGCTAGTAACGACAATGCTAGTAGCATAGTGCCTGCTAAAGTGCCTACTAAAGTGCCTACTAGAGCACCTACTAAAGTGCCTCCTACTAAAGAGCCTGCTACTAGGCCTGCCGAAGAACCTATAATTCTAGGTAACGACCTAGAGTTGCCTATTAACGACATTCTTAGCAATATTGTCAACCGTCGATATAGCTAACTAGCCTTTAGCCCTCAACTATTAGGGAGACTTTAAGAAGCTACTTAAAACAGGCTTACTACCCTACGTTAAGAACAATAGCTAAAGGATGATCTCCTCGAGCTCCGTCGCCTTTAGGAAGCCCCGATAGCAAAACCAATAGTAGGACCTTCTTTACTACCTACCTAAAAGAAGGATGCTAAACTTAAGGACTATACCGTGTTTAATAGCTCTAGTCGGAAGCAGTATAACGACTACATTCGTGACTATAAACTCAACTAGCGCAATGCACTAAGAGCGCTACTAGACGACTATTCCTTAGTCGTATACGCTATGCAGTACATCAATAGCGACCTAAAGCGTATATAGGATAACTATTTCGACTCCCTCGACGACTAGACCGCTGTTTAGTAGCAGACCTATAAAACTATTATGCTAGATACCCTTAGAAACCCTATACTAAGGCAACAACATGCTTAGGACCTATATCTTCGAGCTAAATAGAAGACTAATCAATCGGCTCGCTTATTCGAGGCCTATTTAAAAACCCTTGAAGATAACCTTCCGCCTAAGACTAATTCTATATAGATCTCCGAGATACGCCTAAAACTTAGATAGGAACTTATCCTCGAATTAGACCGTCGCCGTGTGTTCGAACAAGCTAATCTAATACGCATTCAATTTATAGTCGAAGTAGAAACAGCCGAACGGGCTGTTTAGCTCTAATAACGACTAGAATTAAGGATCCGACTAGCTAGTACTAACCGTAGCAGCCGTAGTAGCCGCGGCGGAGGAAACCAAGGTTCCTACTAAGACAACAATGCTAACAATAGGAATAGTAGCGACCGTGGAAGAGGCCGTAGCCGGCGGCTATATAGAGGAGGCCGCGATAGGGGCCGTAGAAGGGGCTCGTATCCCTATAATGCTAACCGCTCGACTAACAATAGCAGCAACAATAGCTATAGTAACAATCTCCCGACCGGATTGAAGTGCTTTAATTGTGATAGTACTAGCTATCTACTAGGCCAATGCGACAAACCTAAGGACTAGGCCCGAATTGACCGTGCTTCCGCTAAGCATAGGAAACACCTTTTAGCCGCTAATGCTACCCTAGTCGGCTCTTTTAATTAGTCGAAAAAAGAGTAAGCGCCGCACTAACTGTTAGCCTTATACGGCGTAAGACTATCGACATTGTGCTAGCTATAACACGCTCCTGCCTTGTATAGGACACGAAGGGCACTACCTATTAAACTAAGGTTATACTAGATCTAGGAAATTCAGTTAGTGCCCTTATTAGCTATCGCCTAGCCAAGCAATTAGACCTTCGACAACTGCCGAAGACTAACCTGCCAACCCTTGCTTAGTTTAATAACGCTCGGCACTTAACCTATAGGGCCTACTATGTTCCTATAGCTCTAAAGGACGACCTCGGAAATGAACGCCTACTAGACTTCACTGCCTACGTAGTAGATATAGACAACCTATATAGGGGAGCTACTATTGTCATTAGCAACCCTGTTCTTAAGTACTACGCTATAGCTATAGACCTAGGCCTCTAGAAGTGGCGATTTAGAATCGCTAGGAAAGAGGACATTAAACACATTAATGTTAGCGAGTGCCCTAACGATATTAGGGTCCTGTTTATTAGAAACCTAATACCTGCCTTAGCTAACCCGACTGCCGATCTACTCGGTAGTAATAACGATAAACTAGTGCCCCCTAATAGTATAGATCCTAAACAACTTGAGCGTATACTAGAACCTATTCGGGAGACCTACATTAATGTGTTTAAACACTATCTAGTATCGACATTGCCTATATTTAAAGAGACGGATTATAAGATTGATATTATAGAGGGCAAGGAGGTTCCTTTTAGCCCCCTCTACAACCTTAGTAAGCGAGAGCTTACTATATTGCGTAAGTACCTAGAGGAAAACCTAGCTAATAGCCGCATTCGGTATAGTAATAGCCCTGCTAGTGCACTAATCCTGTTTGTTCTAAAGAAGGATAGTAGCCTACGGTTATGCGTTAATTACCGTAGACTCAATGCTATTACTATCAAAGACCGCTGTCTACTTCCGCTTATTAATAAGACCCTCGATCGCCTTTCTAGTGCCTACTACTATACTACATTGGACATTAAGGACGCCTATTACCGCATTCGTATCCGCAAGGGCGATGAATAGAAGACAGCCTTTCGCACTCGCTATAGCTATTTCGAGTACTTAGTTATGCTATTTAGGCTAGCTAATGCCCCTGCTACATTCTAGTCCTATATCAATCGGGCCCTTTCGGGCCTATTAGACTATCTCTATATAGTTTACCTAGATGACATCCTAGTTTACATACATTTACCTAATATTATAGAACACTAGGCCGTAGTACGCAAGGTCCTCGACCGCCTACGAGCCTATAGACTATACTACAAACCTTCTAAATGTACCTTTGCTACTAAAGAGGTGTTATTCCTTAGCTTCCTCGTATTAACCGAGGGTGTTAAGGCTGATCCTAATCGGATTAAAACAATCACTAAATGGCCTATTCCTACGTCTATTAAGGAGCTTTAGTCGTTCCTCGGCTTCGCTAATTTCTACCGCCGCTTTATTAAGGGCTATTTACGGCATATAATGCCCCTAACTAAGCTTACTAAAACCAAGGCCAACCCGTCTAGAGAATTCAAATAGACTAACAAGATATAAGCCGCTTTTAACGGTCTAAAGAAGCGATTCACTAAAGTCCCCTTACTGTACTATTTTGTACTAAGCAAGTAGATCCGTATTAAGACTAACGCTTTACAGTTCGCTGTATCGGCTATTATATTATAGCAATTAGATAAGGACTACTACTAGCACCTAATTGCCTTCTTTTTACGAAAGATGATCGATATAGAGCGTCGCTACGAGACCTACGAGCAAGAGCTCCTAGCTATTGTCGAGGCCTTTAAGTATTAGAGGCACTATCTCGATAGTGCATAGCACACTATTCAGGTCTATATAGACTATAACAACCTCCGTAGCATTACTAAGGTTACTAGGGTTATAGGTCGATAGGCTAGATAGGCCGTCTACCTCGCCGGGTTTAATTTTAATATGTTATATCGGCTAGGCGTAAGCAACCCTGCTAATAGCCTATCGAGGCGACCTAATTATAATAGCGAGACCTAACACATTAATTCTTTGTTTCCAACCCTGTAGTATAAGATTGCTATAGCCCGTATTGTTAATAAGCAAGCGTAGGATAAGCGGACTTCCGGACCCCGCGGCGGCAACAAATACTATAGCGGAGTTGTCGTTCTTCTAGTGTACGTTAAGAAGGACGTAGATCGCTCGAGCTATAATGACTCGATTAAAGATATTGCTATCTATAGCGACAGCACTGCAGAAGAGGTTGTAGTAGTTCCGGCTGCTAGTGCTATTAGATATATACAATGCGTACCTCGTTCGATAGTACGGGTACTATTAAATGACCTTGCAAATGGGGATGGTTAATCGTTTATAGATAAGCTGTTACGTGCTTAGCAGAGGGACGCCTTTGCTGTCGAGCGCATTAATAAGCTTGTAAGTAGGCGGGCGACTCGATCTAGCAAGAGTAATAACAATTAGTCGATCGACGACAAAGGTCACTTAAAGTTCAAGGGCAGGTATTATATCCCCGCTAAACAATCGATTAGACAAGAGCTTTTAAAGAGACACTATAATAGTGAGCTCGCTAGTTACTATAGTATAGAGAGGTCGCACGAGTTACTATCGCGTATATACTACTAGCTAAATAGTAAGCGGCATATAAAGGAGTATATACAGACCTATGCAGTATGCTAGCGAGTCAAAGCACTAAAGCACTTACTATTTAGCGAGTTGTCTTTACTTCCTATTCCTAGGAAGCTATTTGCTAAGCTTATAATGGACTTTATTATAAGCCTTCCTCCTACTAAGCGCAGGGATAGCAAGGATGTATATAATACTATCCTTATTATAGTAGATCGATTTACTAAAGGCGCTCGATATATCCCGGCGCGCAAGGATTAGACTGCTATTAATATAGCAGAGGCGCTGTAGACTAATATCTTCTATACCTATTAGGGAACCCCTAAGGGGATCGTGTCCGATCGTAGATCGATACTAACATCTTACTATTAGAGCGAGATTTGCTTGCAACTAAGACTAAAGTATCGGCTGTTAACAGCCTTCTATCTATAGACTAACGGTTAAACAGAGAGGCAGAATACTACCCTATAGCAGTACCTACGTAGTTACATTAACGAGAACCCTAACGACTAGGTTAACCTCCTATAACTAGCTAAATTCGTATACAATAACAGTGTCTACTCATCTACTAAGGTGTTACTATACATAGCTATAATAGGCCAGAACGCTACTATGCTATAAGACCTACTGTCGCTCGAGGCCGAGCGTAAGGAAAGGGAAGCGCGTCAAGTACCCGAAACACTAGCGGCTATTAAGAGGGTTCAGAAGATGCGAGAAATCCATACTAAGATAGCCGAGAAGTTAGCAAAGGCTTAAGAGTACCAAAAGACCTACTACGACAAGCACTATACGCTAATACCCTTCAAACAAGGCGATATAGTTATACTAAGCACTAAGAACCTCCGTATCCGCAAGCACCTATTACCTAATAGTAAAACAAGGCCTAAGCTCGTACTAAGATATATTGGCCTATTCCGCATTTAAGAGGCTAAGGGCATATAGGCCTATTAGTTGTAGCTTCTACCTTATTATACTATCTACGACACCTTCTATATATCCCTCCTTAAGCCGTACTACCTACGCGAAGGGGATGAAGCCCCTACTAAACACGAAGACATACTAGCGGATAGTAAAGAGCTATAGTCTATAGAACGTATCCTACAGCACTAGACTAGGAAAGGCAAGAAGGAGTACCTATTAAGATAGCAAGGCTATTTACCTAAATAGGACTTATAGGAAGCTAAAGGTTCCTTTAAGGATATAACCGAGTTGTTAGATAAGTATTAGACTAGTGTAAAGAACAAGAAGAAGGCTAAGGGCCTATAATATCGCCTAGGAACAATACTACCCCCGGGGTGCTATTAGCTAACTAATTAGAGGCAAGCAATTGTTAGCAACAAAGGACAACAAGACTACACTAGGCGCGCTACGACGCGTTAACTAA
>NW_006921533.1:7927334-8069907 GCF_000340215.1 Pseudocercospora fijiensis CIRAD86
TTTTTAGTTGAAGAGGAAGTTAGAAGAAGGTGAAGTTAGCGCTAAGACGACTAGCGCCGCTATTGTTAACATTACTTGCTATTTGTTACTACGCCTACAAACACAACCTTACCTGTACTACGAGCCTAAGGCACCTTAATCAAACTTTGATTAAAACTTTAAGGCTAAGTTAAAACTTTAAGCCGCCTAAAAGATTGAGCGACTAATAGACTAACTAACTAAGGGCAAAACTATAGAGCTAAGCTAGCCGGGGTCGATCTTGCGGACAATAGGTTACTCCTCGATCTTTCTAACCCTTTAAGCGAGGCGAACCTCAACTACTGCACTTACAATAGCCTTTACCTATAGAAACTAGACGAGCTGTATTTTTTTTGAAAGTAAAGAATAGCTCTCGTAACAACAAGAACAATAACCCTCGGAAGCGGACAAACCCTCGGAAGCGGACATTGCTAGGTCTTTTAAGAGTAGACGCAAAGAACTCGATACGACATTACTTAGAACGGGGGCAGTGCTATAATACCCTATATACCTACCTATTGTAGTAGGGAAGGTGCGCTCGTATTGTAATTAGTCGATAGTCCTTAATTCTCGTAGTTATATATCACTTTATTATATATAAGGATAGCGTAGTTAGAGTTGGATATTGTATTATATTAGAGGTAAGGTTTAATATAGTTACATAATCGGTAATTGTGTGTTTAATTTAGCGCGGCTAAGCAGCTTATTAGACTTGCTAAGTTAGCGGCAATAGAGGTCGTAGAACATAGACAGGCTACGAGGGCGCGGCCTTTAGAAGGGAAGCGTATATTAGGGCTAAAGAGGCTACACGTGATTAGCATGTAACTAGGCCAAGTGAAGCTAGGGTCTTAGTGCCTTAGGCAGGGCTTGGCGCTTAGCGTTAGGCCAACTCTCCTACCTTCCTCCCTCTCCTCCTAGATCTCTATCGAATACTATACTAATTCACTACTACCCTATCTACCTACTAACATAACCCTTCTTACAAACGTTGTGTTTATCCGCGCCTAATGTTAATAACTACTACTATAGGTACAAATTAGCGATGCGACTCGACAACCGACTTAGGGTACGAGTCGGTAAGCCTATATATTAGGAAGCGACCTAGACTACCGCTCTGCCCTTTAAATTAGCGATGCGACTCGATAACCGACTAGCTATCCGACTTAGTCCGGCTTAGGTTGCTAATCGGTAAACCGACGTATTAGGAAGCTACCTAACCTACCGCCCTACCCTTCCTATCCTCTCTTACTATATATCTGTATAGTATGTTTCCCTATATTCTGTTACTACCTTCTTTGCGTATCGAGTATAATGTTATTATATGCCTATTGTTTTCGTAATAGAAACGCAACCTTTTTACGCAATTGCTCTAACTCTAGTACTAACCGCTCTACCTCGTCTTATAGTTCTTTATTCGTCTTCTATCGTATAAATAGTAGCGGTCTATTCTTGCGGATATATAGCGCTGCCCTGCCCGAGATTCGAATGCTTCGTTTAATCTGTCTAACCGGGTCCTCTACGTTAGGAAAGGCTAACTAGCTACTACGTTTGTCGACTCGATTAAGTGCTAACGACTTAACCGCGTACTACGATTCTTAACTGTCCTTTACCTTATCTATATTATCGAAGTTCCCTATCGTTCTAGTGTTAAGTAGAACATATATAGTATAGACCCTAGGCTAGGAAATCGAATATAGTCGACTAGGTTACGTAGTATAGGCGATCGGTTAAACAACCCCGCAACCGTAGCTAGAGCGATTAGCAACTAGCGCGCTAGCTAGAACTACACTCGGCGCTACGACACTATTTACTATATAGCGCTACTATTATGCATACGGAGCTAGTCTATAGTTAGGGCAAAGGCGTAGACAAGGTTAAGCTCGAGATAAGAACTACGCCGGCAATAAGGAGTATCGCGAGGAGGACGCTACGGCTACGGCTATCGCGGGCCTTAAGTAGAACAAGAAGCCAAACCCTATCTACTACGCGGCGCCGCTATTATACTATAGAGCAAGGTTACGGCTAGGGCAAAGGCGTAGGTAAAGTTAAGCTCGAGACACGAACTACGGCTACGGCTATCGCGGGCCTCTAGCAGAACAAGAAGCTAAACCCTATCTACTACGCGGCGCCGCTATTATACTATAGAGCAAGGTTACGGCTAGGGCAAAGGCGTAGGTAAAGTTAAGCTCGAGATACGAACTACGGCTACGGCTATCGCGGGCCTCTAGTAGAATAAGAAGCTAAACCCTATCTACTACGCGGCGCCGCTATTATACTGCGGAGCTAGATTATAGCTAGGGTAAAGGCGGCAAGAGCATCGCGGGAGGACAACCGAGTCGCCTTACTTACTCTCGGAGTATCCTACAACTATACCTTTATTATTCTCGCTATATATTGCTCCGAAGTATGTCACCTAACGGCATTACGCTAGGTTGCATACGTCGGAGCAAAAGCCGTTTAGAGTCAAGGTTAGGCCTATTATCGGCTTCGCGAAGGCTACCGATAAGATCTAGGTTTAGCGTTTTAGTAATACTAACTAGGTTAGATTCCGCCTTACCGACTATAGCATCCCGAATACTATAACGCGACAGATTACTGTAAATGATTACTCCCGTTAACACTACGGAATTACCCTTAGACACCTAGATCGTCCGGTACTTAACGTTAGTATACGCGCTAATCCCTAATACCTACCTACCGAGCTATATACAATCCGTACTAATAAGCCTTATCGACGCCTGCTTAGAGGCAACTAGACTTCTAAGATGCTCAAATTCGCAGCTATATTTCTAAACCTCGATGCTATATCTATTACCGGAACTCCTAGTGCTAGGCTTAGGAATAGTCCGCGGCTCTTCTGTCTTACCGATCCTACCGGTAATTATTAGTTAACTCCTATAAAGCCATTTAGCTTCTCGGTAGGTACTAGTATAATTATAGTGCCCGGCCGCATCCTAGATACTCCTCGCGTAGGCTATAATTCGAATTCGAAACCTAGTACACTATAGAAGGACTACTAGAACTTATAGAGCGTTAAGTTTACTAGACCTAGAAAATTTAATAAGTAGTCGGTCCTAGTTACTAACTGTAAGAGCAATCGAGGTAGTATACTATATAGTAACCTAGGTAGTCCTAAAAAGGCCTTTATAAAGCTCTACGGTAGCAAAGAGAAGTATCCGAAGATAACCGTAATTATCGTTAGTAAGCGTTACTATACTCGTTTCTACCCGACTCGTAGGCAGGATGTATATAATAACTATTAGAACCTACTCGTAGGTACAGTCGTCGACTATAGTATCGCCGACAAGATCTATATAGGGTCGGGCTATAGGCACATTTAGGACTTTAAGGCATAGCACGACCCGCTTACTACGTAGTTATTAAGGACGAAATTAAGTTTAAGGCGGATAAACTTTAGCAATTTATATACTACCTCTGCTACCTCTTTAGCCGTACGATAAAGGCTGTGTCTATCTGCCTACTAGTATACTACGTAGACCTTCTTTGCGAGCGTAGCCGTGCCTATTTGTTTAGCGTCCTAGCTAAGAGTTATAGCAGTGATTCTTTAGTTTTTAACGCCGGATAAGAGTAGTCTCGTCTAGAGGATAAAGAAGAAGAGGAAGAAGAATTCAATATTAGGAGAATAAACTTTAGCAATTTATATACTACTACTACTATATCTTTAGCTATACGACTAAGGCCGTGTTTACCTATACTAGATATGTACCTTAGTAATCTAGCGCCCGGACTCGATATAAACCTAACAACGCCGCAGGCTCGGATCTAGCACCGGTATATTAAAAGGGCGTATAAGGCTACAATTATTATTAAGTAGCTAATCCCTTCGTTATAGGCGAAGGCAAATGGCTCTACCTATAACGAAGAGGTTAGCTGCTTAATAATAATTGCAGCCTTGTATGCCCTTTTAATATACCGGTACTAGATCCGAGCCTACGGCGTTATTAGCCTCGACCTTCGTTAACTACGGTATAACTACGACGGCGACGAAAATCCTATAGTACTTCTACCGAGAATTATAACGAGATGCTATAAAAGACAAGAAACTATATAGCGGGACCTAAAGTAGTGCGGAACTCGTACGAGTCGAGACTAATTAGGCTATCCGCCGCGAGTCGGTAGTAGTAATAGTAGCAATAGGATATAGATATAGTAGCCGAGAGGCTAGATAGGACAAGGAAACTAGATAGCGGGAAGTGAAGCAGTACGGAACTTATACGACTCTAGGCCGAGTAGGGTATCTACCGCGAGTCGGTAGTAGTAATAGTAGCAATAGGATATAGATCTAGTAGCCGGGAGGCTAGATAAGACAAGGAAACTAGATAGCGGGAAGTGAAGCAGTACGGAACTCGTACGACTCTAGGCCGAGTAGGGTATCCGTAGTAAGTCGGTAGTAGTAATAGTAGCAATAGGATATAGATCTAGTAGCCGGGAGGCTAGATCGGACAAGGAAACTAGATAGCGGGAAGTAAAGCAGTACGGAACTTATACGACTCTAGGCCGAGTAGGGCATCCGTAGTAAGTCGGTAGCAGTAATAGTAGCAATAGGATATAGATCTAGTAGCCGGGAGGCTAGATCGGACAAGGAAACTAGATATCGGAAAGTTAAGCAGTACGGAACTTATACGAATCGAGGCTAAGTAGGCCATCTATAGCGAGTTAGTAGCAGTAGTAGTAGCAGTAGAATGCTAGGATAGTAGCTAGGACAATAATTTTAACTAGTAGTAGCTAAACTCTCCGGTACTATATTAATCTATATTAAGGCCTATCGCGATGAAATGCATAGGCATACGTATCTATAATCAAATTAGTCGCTATATATGCCGGAATGTTTCAAGTTACTTCTAGTAATTCGACAATCCGCGAAGGCGTAGTTGCCGCTAGTATATAGGATATAGGTTAGTCTAGCGCTAACCGAGCGTCTAATACGAAGACGGTAATATTAGAAAATAGCATCGTAATACAGTAGGATATGAGTTTAATATATTAATAGTATTACCGAAAAGTGTAGGCTAACTCTAAGATACCGAGTTATAGTATTAATCCGCCCCTAAATTATTAATCGACCCCGAACTTAGCAACCCTATATATAAATAATGTATATGTCTATACTAGACTAGCAGTGCTCGTACGCTATCCTACGATAGCATACAATACTACCTTAAGCCGACCGTAGCAAACGTTTATCGTGCTGCTTAGAGTTAGCGGTAGCTAAACATTCGAGTTATAGTGAAATGTACTTCTCTAGACACTATCGATATACTGCTTATCTACGCCGCGGACTATAGCAATAGCACGATCCTTACTAGCGTCCTAGTCTAATATACTGCCGTCCGGAAACATAATATAGTCGGCGAGCTTAGTATTAGCTAGAACTGTATCGTATAGGAGGTATACAAACTAGTCTTCTAGGTACGAGCGATCGAGTAGCAAATCCTTGTTAGCGAACTAGCCTATAAAATAGAAAGAGGCACTAGTAGTAGTGTAATTACTACCGACTAGAAAACAGTAGACGCGAGTATTATTACCCTCCCCGGCCTACTAGTATAGAAAGCCGATCTACTCTAGGTTATAACCTATAATATCCTATTAAGTATAGGCGAGCGAGTAGGTAATACCCGGCTAAAGCACCTATATCGATACGATTAGCTCTAGATCTCGCTACGTCGAAGATATAGTCTAGTATAAGGGCAATTCGATCCCGACCGGAAACACACCTAGCCGACCTTAATACCTAGAACCCTAAAGCGGGTTAGAGCCGCGGGCTCTAGCTAATAGAATAGTGCTATTAGCTAGGGAGCGGATAACTAGCGCACTATCCCTAGAGCGACGCGAGACCCGATACTTAGCTACGCTAGAGGTTGAGATATAGGTTGATATTAATAAGTCGGCGTATAGGTCTGTATAATAGCGTATATATAATAGCGTATATGTAATAGCGCGCATATAAAAATCAAATAGAGTCGACAGGATAAGGCTTTATACTTCTATCTAATAGGCGCACCGATAGGGTAGTCGTAACTGCTACGAGTCTTAGAGGCCTTAGATTTAATATAAACCGCTTATTAGATACCGCCTTAAACGACGTCGTTACTAAGTCGGCCAAGCAACACTTACTAGCAGTTACTCGAGCGCTATTCGTTCACTTTGCTTAGGAATACAACCCAGCTATAATATAACTAGAGCAAGCCTTAGTAGTACCGGGCGAATTTAACGTAATTAATAATGCTACGGGGTAGTATTAAACCGGAGCAATGCTACTCCTATACGTATATAGAATTGAACATATATAACGCATTTTACGGTATAATATATAGGCCTTAGAGCGTTAGGAGTAACGTAGAAGTCTAGTCGAAGTATAGTACGGTCTTTTATATTTAGTATTGATTTTCCGATTAGTCCTAACTAGTAACCGAGTCGGACGGCGAGTCGGTATACAAATTAGTATTCAAATATTATCGCAAGAGGCGCTAGTAGAGTAACATTAAGTTAGTATAATCGAACGGGATAAATCCGAGATTTTACCGAATCCGCGGGCTACGAATCGATATCGAGTCGGACCCCGACTTATACCTAACTTCGTAGTAGTAAGGGGGTTTGCTAAGCACTACACCTATAGTAGAGCTAAAGAGCCTTAGTAACTTCGTATACGTCGACATACGGCAAACCTACAGTAGCTATAGTACTAGCGCCTATTATCGAAAGCTAGCTATATATATAGTAATGTCTTACTATATCGAATGCGGGTTATATAACCGGCTGCTTAAAAGCTCCTACGGCTATAAGCAATATAGAAACAAGTGCGAGAAACGCGTCGTACTAAAAGAATTTGCCGAGCACGATTCTACTACAAACAATGCCGCAAAGCGAGCCCGACTTAACTTATATACGATCTAAGGTAGTAACTAGAGCGCCGAATAAGCCGACGACAGATCGATACTAGAAGGCATATAGCAAGACGTAAATAAAGAAGGCATAATAGAAGCTGTTCTAGCAACGACATTAACGCTAATAGTACTAGCGCTATAGGAAGACAAGGGAAGTATAGATAGCATTAAATAGGATAGATATCTTAAATTACCGGAATTCGATATATAGGATAGCCTAGCGGACGAAGACGAAATAGAAAGCGTATAGGCAACTGCCGCCGGAACGACAATAACGCTAGGAAGCTAGAAGTTAATAAGATTACGGCTAATACTAAAAGGCTACCGTACCGCGGATAATATCGATGTATTTACCGAATACACTAGCCGTACCGCTAGCAAGCCTATAGCTAGGTATAGCATAATTACAGTTTAGTATAGTAGAGTAAATACAAGCGCCTAATCTATAAGCAGCGTTGAAATACGAATATAAGATACTTTAAGCGAGTACGGAACATTTAAGTTACTATTCGATATAAGCTTTACGCAATTCTTAAAGAGAGAGAGAATATCCGGATATACAATTGCGAGGCTTTTCGAAGACGAGAGGCTAGTACTACTACACGATCTACTAAGCTAGAAAAGTATAAAGGCTATAACGTTGAAACTGCGAGCCGGCGGTATACTACTATCGAGGGCATTAGGTTAAATAAAGGTTCGAAAGCTATACCTTCCGACAAGTCGAACGGGTTGCGGTAGCACGGAGCTAGTACTACGATACCGATCCGTTAAGAAAGCAGTAATGTTCTTAATAGGTTATAGTAGCTTTAGGAATAATCTAGTATATAAGCTATATCGAGCGTAGACGACTAACGACCTACTACGGCGAATCTACTCTAATATAGCGTTAGCAGACTAGTAGTAGGATACCTAGAGTAAGATAAACATAGACGGCGCAACGATCGTACCTCTAATCGTATTAACCGATAAAACGCAGATAACTAACTACTAAGGTAACTTAATAGCATACCCTATATACCTTACTATCGGAAACCTATACGTACGAGTACGCAACGCGAATAATAGACCCGGTACGATCTTACTAGGACTACTGCCGGTCGTTAAGGATAGCGATAGTTTTACTAAAAACAGTGTATATTACATGTCGATAGTATATATATTTCGCTCCGCTATAAAAGCGGCCGACGGCGAGGGCTAGGACATTATATACGTAGATAGCGCGACGCGTAGGTGCTTTCTAATCTTAGCAGTAATGTTAGTAGACTATAAAGAGCAAGTTGCAATTACCGGAGTCAAGACAAACATACATTACCTAAGTTGCCTAGTATACCCGATAGAACGAGAGCACCTCGATATTATAGTAGAATAGCGGTTACACGAATCTACGAAGTAGCGACATCTAAGGCAACGCAAAGGCGAATATATAGCGAAGGATCCGTAGAACGTCTATAATATCGATTGCTTTATATAGCGCTAGAAACACGTCGATATATACCGGTCTTTAGTAGTAGATACACTATACTAGCTACTAAAAGGAGTGCTAATGTACGCAATCTAATAGACTACGGACCTACTAGTAGATAAGATAAGCTATATAAAAACGAGGAGATACCGACTAGTTACCGACTCGACCCCGAATAGGGGCCTATCTACTAAAACAAGAAAGCTAGGGAAAACAGTAGTATAAGGGATTATCGATACGATACTAGATAGACGGTTCGCGTATATACCCGTATACACTAATCTTCGCAAGTTCTGCTACTACTTAGCAGTTACTTAGTAGATAGGCTAAGAGTAGCAAAGCGTCCTACGAGTCTTATTAGTTGTATTTATACTACTACTCGAAGAGGTCCGTTAACCGTAGGCGATAAGATTTCTACGTACGTCACGAAAACTTCTTTTCCGATCGCGACGATCCTATCGATCCTAGCGATCGCGAGCGATCCCGAGCGATCCCGAGCGATCCCGAGCGATCCTAAGCTATCCTAGAACGATAAATAGGTAACTTATAAAAGTTAGACTTTTGCCTAATACTACACTCAAAATAGAACATTTTTGTTATATATTACTAAGCCGTAAACCTTCTAGATAAAAAGATATAAAGGAAAGAAAATCGCTTTTCTAGACATTTTGCTTCTAATTTATCTTTTTTTCTAGTAGGTTTATAGCTTAGTAATATAGTAAAAAGGTACTCTATTTTTAGTATATTATTTTAAAAAAATATAAAATTTATAGTTTTTCTACGAAACTAAAGCTAGGGAACAGAAATAAGCAATATAGTATTTTGGCTTTTCTAAGTTATACTTTACTATTTTTAGAAATTTAAAAAATAGAACTTAAAGTTCTACCTACTAATAAGAGTATTATAAATTTTAAAGTCTTAATACCTAGTAATTATCCTAGAATCTAGAAAAGAATCTCGAGTGTTTCGAGTGTACTTTTTTTCAAAGTTCTGCTTATTAAGCGTCGGCTTTTAAAAGAAACCTTAACGAAATATCGGCTGCATTTAACGAAACCTTAACGAAAAAAATTTCTTTATAAAAAAAACCTGCGAAACCGCTAAATTTGACCTATATTAGTACGCAATACCCCGAAATACCTCCTCGTAGTAGTAGTATACGGAGTAGTAGCAGTCGGGCTCTAACTTGCTCCGCGTCCTTTACGTTCCTTACCCTCGAATTTCGGGACGGGCCGTCCCGAAATTCGCGATCGCGAGGATCCTATCGGATAGGATCGCGAGTAGTCGGAATTTCTAGATCGCGGCGATCCTATTAGACAAGATCTTTAACGTACGATCCTATCGATAGGATCGTCGCAATCGGTAAAAAAGTTTTCGTAACGTACACTAGTAGACTTTACCGTTCTAGCGATATATAGATGCTATAACGACGAAATAGTTAAGTATCTTAGGATAGCATTGCACCGGATAAACGAATAGAAGAATGTGTTTCGCCTATATAGGGTAATAAAGGTATAGAAAAGGGCCTAGCGGGAGGCGAAGGCTACTATACGAAGAACGAACGACCTAAATAACGACGATGCGGTTATAATAGACGAGGACGACGAAGCTAACGAGCTAATAATAATATAAATAGAAGGGCACTTTAATATACCGAAATTCTACGGTATAATATATACCCCGAGCTATATTAAGACGTTCGGCAATCTTCTAGACTTAAATACTAGCTATTTCGAGCACAAACACTATAAACTACTAAAGCTCGCATTTCGGCTAATAAACAAGAAGCCTAGCTAGGAAGAAAGTATACTAGATAGCGATACTAACAGATTGAATATATAGGCCGAAGACGACAAAGAATATATAGCAATCCCTACAAATGCTCGCACTATTAAGGAGTATACGCAACAGCTAATAATACTAACTATAGTACGGCTAGTAGAGGACATCCTAGGATACTAGCCTAAGAAACAGAGGAACGGAAAGAAATCGGTTAAGTAGATTACGATAAGGGAGGCTATAGCTACAATAGAAGAGAACTTAGGTCGCGACTTCTAATAAGCGATTGCGGTATTCGTACGGCAATAGGGTACCTACGATAAGAATAGCGCATTAAGTACCGTAGCCGACTCTAACGATATCGTAACGGACTATATATACGTCCTAGACATAGAGATCTGCTTCTACGGTAGAATCCGATACTAGAAGCCTACGGGTAAGGATATAGAACATCCTAACGTAGTAGTAGCCGACTTCGCGAGATATATACTAAACTAGGAGGGGCTCTACGGCAATAGACGTTATAATTTTATATAGGTATAGGAATACAACGTTAATTGTATAGAAACACCTAATAAATTAGCGGTTCGATTCGGCGGTCGCCTACTAGCTTAACTAAAGTACGTAATCTCGATTAATATAGAAATAGGAATTAAATATAGGAAGGGGCTTAGGACGAAACGGAGGCCCGTTATAGGCGTTTTTATTAAGCTTTACGACTATATTAACGACAAGAGCGAGTACAAGGATACGTATAGTCTAACGACAATCCGGCTACGGCGTCTTTTACCGTACTATAGTAGACTTAAAGGGCGACGGGTATATAGCCTACTACTAGTCTATTATATATTACACGCTATACCTATAGACGAAGGCGCCCCGTATAGGACTCGCTATATTAATAGTATAGTTGATTTCGAGACGTATAATACAATTTACGACGAGGAATAGGAGGATAAGGAAATGCGAGCTATAAAGGCTTACGGGCGAGTAATAAAAAGGCAACGTGCCGTATAGAGTATATAGAAATCGCACCTCCGAAATATAGAGGACAATAATACTAAGGCGGCGAAGAATGATTTTATAGTTTATAGAGAACGTATAAGATAGGATATAGCGACATATAGTAACGACGGTTAATGTAATAGTAATACACTTAAAACTGTAGTACTACTAGTATATTCTAGTTTAGACCGAGTCGACTAATACGACCGAGTCGACGAGTCGATAAGTATTAATATAGCACTATACGAATAGTATAAATACTACTAACGACTGCGACTACGAGCGACCTAGAGCGATCCTATATATATAAAAATTTACCGTATCGATCCTATCGATCGCGTCGATCGCGTCGATCCTATCGATCCTAAGCGATCCGGGCGCGAGTCGGGTCGCGACTCGGTCGCTTAGGATCGCTTAGGATCGCTTAGGATCGCTTAGGATCGCTTAGGATCGATAGGATCGATAGGATCGACGCGATTAGAAAAAAAGTTTTCGTAACGTTCTTAGTAGACTAGTTTAGCCGCTAGCGGATATAAGCCTTACGAGATAGAAGGATTAGTATAGCTTATAGCTAAGTGTTCTACGTGCCTTACTATTACTATTGCTACTAGCGGCGCTAGTCGTATGTCTTTGCTAGATAGCCTACTAGATTCGCACTCGACTAGCCCTAACTCTAGCCCTAGTTTTTCTACTACTAGCGCCGTTGCCTACGTTAGTTCTTAGTAAGGTTAGGGTTCCTAGCTAACTAGAGAAAGCTACTACTAGCGTAATAGATCGGATCTAGAGGCGCTATACGTAGAGGCGGAAGATTAGTCTTAGTATAAGAATAGCTATATTCTATCTCTTTAGCTTGTCCGTAGTCCTTATATTTAATACTAACTTCCTCCTACTTTAAGTCTATTAATAGACCTATATCCCGCGGCGGACCTTAACGAGCGGCGGCACGCATTAACTAGTAACGGTAGATACGAAATCCGCGAACTATACGCTAAAGAGTTTAGCCTTTACCTTAGCGGGCAAGCTAGCGCTAGCGGCGCTACTCCTCGAGGCGTATAGAACCTTTAAAGCTGTCTGTAACAATATAGTCCTTCTCTAGATCTTAACGTAGAATAGGATTGCTATCGCCGGTAGCGAGGCAGGCCTACTAAGGAACCTCGATAGCTTCCGAACTTCGGTATCGTCTATAATATATAGCGATAGCGATAGCGGCGGCGGAATGCGAAATGCGGACTCGAGTCTTAAATGCGATAAGCGATTAGAGCTAGAAGTCGTACTATAGAAGTCGTACTTCGGGCATAGAAGTTATTAGAACTAGTAGCGAAGCGCCGCGTTTAGTAAAGCGCCGCGTTTAGTAAAGCGCCGCGTTTAGTAAAGCGCCGCGTTTAGTAAAGCGTATAGACCTTAGTAAAGCGCATAGACCTTAGTAAAGCGTATAGACCTTAAATAGCCGCGTTTTAGCCTAGTTTACCCGATCGGCATTAGTACGTAACAACGCGACACTATTACGTATAGCAAACACTTAGAGGTTAGAGAGCGGGTAATTCTAAGGGTCCGCGTATATTTCCGCCTATAGCGAACGATAGTAGTAGTGTCGTTATAGAGGCAATCCGGACGCTATTCGTATAGCGTTTGTCTTAAAGTAGTGTTTTATAATTTTT
The DNA here is from genome assembly GCF_000340215.1 of Pseudocercospora fijiensis CIRAD86. Classification (NCBI taxonomy): domain Eukaryota; kingdom Fungi; phylum Ascomycota; class Dothideomycetes; order Mycosphaerellales; family Mycosphaerellaceae; genus Pseudocercospora; species Pseudocercospora fijiensis. The sequence goes on from NW_006921533.1 coordinate 7,940,159, forward strand.
ATTCCTATATATTTAGAAATATATAGATTATTGTATAGACATTAATTTTCGTTTACTTAATACCTATAATCAATTCTAACATAACTTTTACTTAAAATGTATAGTTATTGTGCTATTCCACCTGTTTTATAGGTATATAAGGTTAATACTGCAGCTTTGCGACATTTGTCCTTAGGCTCTTCTACGAAGACTTCTTCTATACACTAGACTATATACAGAAGAGCCGAGAACCGATCGACGCTAATTGCACGTAGGTTGGGTGAAGGAAGGTAGAAGATAGAAGATAGAAGGTAGAAGGTAGAAGGTAGAAGGTGGAAGGTGGAAGGTGGAAGGTGGAAGGTGGAAGGTGGGATAAAGTCTACAAGAAGAGCCTGAGAAGGAGGTAGATTCTAGGATAAGGCCTGCATTAGCCGTGGTTGGGAGATTTGATGCCACCTCTTGTAGGCTGATGTAGCACTGCATCTGCAGTGTAGCACTGTAACCCTGCTCGATGCTTCTCCGACTCGAGCGAGCCGAAAGGCTACGTTTGCCGTATATTGCTGTCCTCGGAGGAGACTGTTGAATTGATTGAATGTTGACTCAGTATGCAACATATCAATTCCAAATGCTTGCAAGTTACAATCCAGGCCATCAATGCTCAAGCACAGAAGTGAAGAATCAAGAAATGATGCGAAAGAAGCATATTCTAGTCCACTGCCAAGATCGAAAGGAGAATGCAGTTCGAATTTTCAGGCACCAAAGAAGTTTCAGGCAAAAACAAACATTCGCTCGTCAGCTCAGCTCAGCCTCCACCATCTACATGTATTTCGTAGGATTTACTTTCTCACTCACAGAAATCACATTGTCCTCCAAGGTGACGGCACGCAGCTTCCCAGAGATGCACAAGTCGACCCCATTCCGCGGAGACCAGAGATCAATGTGCTAACGGTGAATCTCGCAGGCGGAGATGTCAACGCTGCTGTCAGTCTGTTGCAAGGCGGAATGAGTGTATGCAGGGAAGAAAGCGGGCAAGGCAATCAAGGCTGGGGCGCCGACCAACGCTAGCTTACGATCAACGGTGCAAATAAAATGGCCGAAGAAGCAGGATGCAGCGCGTATACCATTCTGCCTCTGCCACAGCCTCGAGCAGTCCAACGTTGATGCGGATGAGTCTACGGACCCGCACCGGATTCGAGGCGACTCTGCTGATGCGACACATGGCAATGCATGGCAGTCACGCTTGTTCCCAAGTATCCACATATCAAGCTGCGGATCAGGTAGCGAATCATGCACTCCCCCGCATGTCTTGTCTGCTGTCGGGCCATACTGCATACTTAGACGAGATCCAACTGCGTGGCTTGCATCCTACAGCTTGACATAACCGCGCTTTGAAGTACGACCGAGAGAGGGGGCACTCAGAGGAACAGACGAAGGCGAATTGCCGGGATGAGTACATTATGTGCGATGCTCTCCTTCTTCTCCAATACCCTGGACATTTCCACTCCCAACCATTCAGCACACAGCGTACAGGAGCGTCTTTCAAGATGACTGAGCTTGAGAAAAGGAATCTCGAGCAGATACAAACAAATGCAACCGACGCTGCAGAGCTCGATCAGCCTGTCAAAGTCGACACGGTACATGGCGATGAAGCAACCAAAGTCCTTGCCAACTACAACGGACCGCTTGAATGGGCACCAGAAGAGGAGAAAAAGCTCATTCGAAAAATCGATCGTCGACTCTTGTCGATATTGGTCTTGACGTATGGTCTTCAGTACTATGACAAAGCCATGCTGTCTCAAGCTGTAGGCCTGGGGAGAAAATCCTATTTGACGTAGTGAACCGTATTGACTCTTAGTCGTCAAGGCACTATTCGGACTTCGCGATGATTTAGAACTTCGAATTGGCAATCGATACTCCATGTCATCCGCAATCTTTTACTTGGGCTTCATCTGCGGCGCATACCCAGCAATCGTGCTCTCACAACGCTATCCCATCGAAAGAGTCATGGCAGGCATTGTTTGTCTATGGGGAATTTGTCCGTCACTCTTCTTGCTGAGTAGCTCATTACTGAATCGTTCGTCCCAGGCCTCATTTGCACCGCCGCAGTCCACAACTACCAAGCCCTATTCGCCCAACGCTTCTTCCTCGGCCTCCTCGAAGCCGGCGTCTCGCCTGGCTGGATGATGGTCGTAGGCGGCTGGTACAAGAAACGCGAACAAGCTTTCCGAATGGGAGCCTGGTACTCGGCAACCGGTTACGTCTCCATCTTCGCGCCGTTAATCAACTACGGTCTGGGTCATATCCGTGGAGCCTTGAGTCCTTGGAGATACATGTACCTCGTCGCCGGAGCCATTACAATCGCTTGGTCAGCGCTGATATATTTCCTAATGCCACCGGACCCGATCCGTGCGAAGCGGTTCGAAGAAAGAGAACGGTATATCGCTGTAGCACGACTCCGAGAGAACAATTCCGGGGTGAGGAATACGCATTTCAAGGTCGGACAGGTGAAAGAGTTAGGGATGGATTTGAAATTCTGGTTGTTGTTCTTGATTGCTTTTTTCATGCTTTTTATCAACGGTCCCGTTTCGACTTTTATCCCGATTATTATTAATCAGCTTGGATTTACCGGGTTCACGAGTCTGCTTTTGATTATGCCTGGTGGAGCCATCATTGGGACTGTGGAGCTCATGGCGCCGTTTTGTGCTATGAAGTTCAAGAACATGAGGTGTTGGATTATTGTTATTACTGTGGCTTTTTCGCTGGTTGGGAGTCTCTTGCTTTGGCAGCTTCCTATCGAGCAGACGGGTGGGAGACTCTTTGCTGTATACATTTTGGCTTTCTACGGCGGTGGCTATGCGTGTTTGATGGGATTGACGGTGGCGAATTGTGCGGGCTACACGAAGCGCAGTGTGAGTTCGAGTGGGATCTTTGTTGGTTACTGCTTGGGTAGGGGGTTTTTTTTATTCATTGTGATCTATGGTGACGAATACTGAGGCTTTGCAGGCAACTTTGTCGGACCTCTCATCTTCTACGAGAACGAAGCGCCGTACTACAACACCGGCTGGATCACGACGGTCATCAGCTTGATTGCGACGATTCTCCTGACAATCCTGTATCGATATGTCTGTGTATGGGACAATAGACAGCGTGATAAGACGGGCTCGGAAGCCTTTGATCATGCTTATGAGGATGATTTCACGGACAAGACGAACAAGCAGTTCAGATATACTCTCTGATGGGTGAGATGGAAGGAGATAGGAGGTCGGAGGTCTGCGTTTGCTAGCCAGTAATGTGCTCGAACACCAACAGAAACGATTCCATCCTTTAATTTCCTCTGCCAGAACGCTATGATCATGGTCTGAACCGCCGTGGTTGTCTGGTGCTTTCTTGGTGCTGAGGAATTCCAAACCCGCGCTGAGAATTGCCTGTAGTCTGTTTGCGCTTCACGCGTTCCATCATCATTTACATCTGCAAAAGTGTCCCGGTATCTCATGGAGACGAGTTTTCAAGCCCCATCGCTCGTGCCACCGGAACTATGCTTTGAGAATGCTCCGGGCACAACGAGCCGTCACGGCCTACTACTTGTATACAGAACTTTGAGCGACTTGTGCAACACGTACTGTAATATGGAAGTCTCAGCTACATCTTGTCGCTACGACCCAAGCGATAACTATCCTAATGGCCATAACAATTCTCAGCTTTAACAACGCTTCTTTCCGTCTCGATAAGGCCTCCTACCAGCAGCTTGGAGATACGCTGTCTTCCATTTGAGATACGTATAATATTCGCAGACGACGGAGAGATTGATTGCTGAGAAGAATGAGAGCTGGCGAAGTTCTTACTTCACTACATTGTCAGGAAGAGATTGCCGTGTGGCTGAGTCTTGTTATACGCTGATCTGACAAATGCTCCTACAGAGTTCACAGTGCGAGCTCGCCCTGAGCGGTATAATCGAGAATCTCCGCATCTCTTCATAAGATCTCGAATATCCCATCATTGATCGATTGGAGCCCGGCTTGGGATCTTCTCGGGTCAGACCGACGGCACCGTTCACATGACTACGAAGCTACTTTGATGCACTGCACTGCAGGACCTATGCAATCCTCATTCCTTTCACGCATCGACGCGCATGCCGACATTGTCGATCTCATCCACATCAAGACAGCGAAACCGAGGACACACGAGCCCTTCGTTATCAGGATCTGGATCGAGCGACGGCTAATCCAGCGTCTCGCAGGAATGGCATAATAGGGCAGACTTTGAATGAAGAGGAAATGAATATCGCCAAAGACCCTGAATCGTTCAATCCCATGTCTACGTAGGAGCCCCGAATCCTCTGAATGGAGCAGGAGAGCGAGGGCCGATGTGCCGCATACTTAGCATCTGAAACGAGGAGGGATTACTGTGCCTATAGCAGGGACAAAGAGCTAAGACAGACTCATGCGCAGTCCATGGCATAGAGCACAATAATCTGTAGGTGCACGCCGGTGTTCATCCGTCCTCTCTCATACATCATTTCCCCTGCTATTCGCTTGCACTTTTCGTATGGCGTTGGAAGGGAGTGAGGAAGCCTTATCACAAACATGTTCGGAGTTCTCCAGCTAACAGGACCAATCCATATAATGGGGCCAAATCCTAGGCGGCTCGTCAAGCGAGAGAAATGCTTAGTCAAGAAGCTTGGTCATCGTTTGCAAGCCTTTTCCTCTCTCGATATGGCAGGTAAGAAAGATTCCACAGCGTTGCTCAGAACCGTGAGGATCATGGACCCTTTCCGAAGTCGGCCGTCAGACTGGATCGCCCTGACCTGGGGCATCGATTATGATGTCTACTTCATCACCTTCCTCATTGAGCTAGCTCCAGTGAGGACAACTCTAGTCAGAGTCCGGGATTTCCGGTGAAGGAGCTCTGCGATTGCACAGCAGATGAAAATTGTAATCATCATGACCTGCATAGGCATCTCGCGGATACCTCCAGTCATGGCAGGCGATGTCGCAAGGCTGAAACTGCGTCGTAAGTACCTACAAGGTAGTGAAAGTTCACCTTCCTAGAACGGCTAATACGTTGGCACTAGTTGGAGCCGCATTCACTGGACCGGGAGTCTGTGGTCGCTCGTTGCCGAGATGGTATGTTCTATCGGTAGTCGCGAGGGTATCATCCTAAGTTCGTTCGTCCATTTCTTCGCAGCAAGCTTGTTATCCAGGAAATCTACAAGGAGTAGTCGGCATTCCTCAAATGTTCGACCCTCCTTTCCTCGAATCTTATTGCATCAACTGCTATTTCGCCACCTGGTAATAATAACTCGACACAACTCTGCGGAATGGCCGGGATGCGAAAAGACTCGCACCAATGCCATAGCATTCATCAAAGCCAGAAACATCTGAAATGGAGCAAAAAGCAACCACCAGTCTTGAAAGTCGATCCTGGAGACGTTGTAACATTCGATTGCATCGATGGTGGTAACGGACAAATCAAGCCGAGCTCAACTGCCGATGAGCTTCTCAACTTCGACGTCAGCCTCGCCGACCCGGTGTTTGGCCCTGTCTATGTCGAAGGCGCGGAGCCCGGTGACGCTCTCGAGGTGGAAGTACTCGACCTCCAAACCGAAGATTGGGGATGGACTGCCGTGATGCCAAACTTTGGCCTTCTCGCGGACGACTTCCCAGAAGCGAGTCTGAAGATCTGGTGTCTGCCGAAGGATGATGATCGCAAATTGGCTTACTTTAATGATGACATTCAGATCCCGATCAGACCGTTTATGGGAACGATGGGCGTAGCGCCTGGCGAAGATGGAGAGTTTTCCACCATTCCACCACTGGATACAGGCGGCAATATCGATACCAGGCACATTACAAAAGGCTCGAAGCTGATTCTACCTGTGCGTGCAGCCGGCGCCCTTTTCAGTTGTGGTGACGGGCATGCTGCTCAGGGAGATGGCGAAGTGTGCGGGTCAGCCATCGAAACGCCAATGCGCGTCTCTCTGCGTTTCAATCTCCGGAAGCAAAACTTTTGGGTGCGGTCTCCGCATTTCGAGTGTCCTCCAAAGGAACAGGAAAGAGTTCTCCCGGATTGTGGAACGTACAATACGATGGGCATCGACTCGAATATGCTCGAAGCCAGCCGGAAAGCTGTGCGCGCGATGCTAGAATATTTGCAAGCGGAGAAGGGCATGTCTAAGATCGATGCGTATATGCTTTGTAGCGTGGCTGTCAGTCTCCGGTTTGGCGAGGTCGTTGATATGCCGAATTATGCCATCTTCGCGAGTCTTCCTTTGAATGTCTTTGCAAGCAGCAGGCCGGCTACCAATGGAACATGAGACCGTTTCAGCATCCGGATGAGAGCATGAGTGGGAGACCTTGTCTGAACAAGCCTTTCATCGATCTCGAGGCCAAGCTCCATCGGTCATATCTCTGGAATCCAAGGGTTGTTCGACCACAGTGATCAATGGCTGCCTGCACAGGTCGCACTCAGAGAATCAAGAAACCTCACGGATGAGATGATACGAGGTGCGATCCTGACATCAGACGACGTTGCTGACCAGAGAAGAGGACAAAGTGAGTCCGCATAGCAGAACTATGTATTCTAGCAAAGGGAGCTTCAGGGAGGCAGACCAATTCGGCCTGGAGAAGCAAAGAAGTCAGTCAAGAACGTACAGAATGAAGAAGAGAAGAAGTCAGTCAAGAACGTACAGAATGAAGAAGAGAAGAAGTCAGTCAAGAACGTACAGAATGAAGAAGAGAAGAAGTCAAAATCTTGTTGACACCACAAGACATTTTGGAGTCTGGACTCATTATGATCCTTCGGCATCCTCAAGAAGCATGTCCTTAGACCTCATCGCCCTGGGCATTCTTTCCAGTAACCTTCCTCTTACTCTCCTTGCCTTTCGAAGTCGCCTTGGAGCCCGTCCTGCCAGCGACGACTTCTTTCTCACCCGACAGACGTTCTCGCGACTTCCCAGCCTTCAACTTCTTCGCCCCCGTCCCAGTCTCTCCCTCACCCCCTCGTCGTCCCCTCTCAATCCGATCCCAAGTAGCCTTCCTCACCCTCCTCACAAACTCCGGATCCCTCTGAAACCTCCTCTCCCTCTCCGAATTCAACCTCTCCGAATCCCGATGCGGATTAAGCTGCACCTCAACATACAACTCCCGTCCATACACCCCTTCCATCGCAGCATTCAAAAAAGTCCCAACACGTCTCGCAGAATTCTTCTTCCAATTCCACATCTTCCCATCTCTCTTCGCTCCTTGTTGCGGTAACACGAAAACTTCATACTCGACATTATAATTCCAACCTCCTTTGTCCACTTCGTTTTCCAACCCTCTGCGGATGCCTTTGTAGTCGCCTTGGCCGTCTAGGAGCCACTTTGAGAAGTTTTCAAAGGTTTCGCCCGGCGAGAGGTCGAGTTGTCGGTTGAGATCGAGGGGGAGATCTTCTCTTGCGACGTTGTTGGCGAAGTAGACTACTAGGGCGATGTCGTCGTCCGGTTTCTTTTTCTTGCTTTTGGAAGTTTGTGTAGTTTTGCCTTTTGCTTTTGAAGCAGGAGGAAAGGCTCCATCTGTGGGTTGCGGAGTTGTAGGTGGTTGAATGAGGATGTTGTCGTCTTTTTCTTCGTCTTCGAGATGGTTGTAGGCGTCGAGGGACACTTCGCTAGTATCTGTATCGTTCAGAAGCTGGATAAGTCTCTCTCTGATCTTCTTCTGACTCTTGAGACCTGCGAATGCTCGATCTGGAGTGTAACCCTTGACCATTTCAGCAACATTTGTGACACGCTTGCTACGCTCAAAGTGACCAATCGAGATGCCGTTTACGAACCATGAATGTACTGCGTAGTAGTTGATCTCCTTTTCGGCTTTCACCTCGGCGACAATGACAATGTCCATGGCTATATTGCCGTCCTGAGTAGGCTCGGCATCATCATGCCCGTCCCAGACTCCAATTCGTATCAGAGGATGATCGTCGTCCGAATGTGTAAGATCAGGCTTGCCTTCGTTATCTGGTGCCTCTTCATCTTCGACCTCTTCGTCGGCTCCGAGTGACTCCTCTCCATTTTCGGTAGGCCCATCGATGTCCTCGTCCTCGTCCCCGTCGTCTTCGTCTTCGTCTTGTACTTTAAACCGGTAATCACGTCTCATTTTGCTGCTTTTGCTCACTCTCCTCTTGACAACCGGCACAATGATATCATCACCGTCCGACTCGCTACGCCTCTCAACCGCTGTTCCTGGAGTCTTTCCGTCATGAGCTTTCGTCGTCTTACTTCCAGCCGTCCCAGCCTGAGTAGCTTGCTCGAAATGAACCAGATATGTCTCCTCTACTTCATCGGCACCAATGTGTTTAGACTTCAGTTGCTGAAGAGTTCTTCGAGGATGAGATAAATCGCCGCATCGCCCGGGTTCATGAATGCTCGGATCACCTAGATCACTGCCCCCGACCTGAGCGGCCACGGCAGCCAAGAAACTCTTCCACGTCTTCGAGGTTTGATCGGTAAAGTCATACCTGTCAAGGTCCACCCCACCCTGGTTGCTCTCAATGTCTGAATGTCGTTGTGGACAAATCTGCAGGTTCAAAATCACCATTCTGAAAAGAACACAGCTTGACTGTGAGAAACTTGTTGACACGAACAACCAAACTTCAATCGTACAGGAAGCAGCAAGGAGCTTTACATACACATAGACAGAAAGACAAAAGAAAGACATGTTTGCCACCCTCAAAGCCACCAATCCCACCAGATGCCTCAAGACACTTCTCGAAATGCATCACCATCATTCATCCGAGTATTCCGAAGTATCCCAAAACGTCTCATCATCTGAATCATCATCATTCGTGCCCAGCGAAACTTGACGGCGCGGCGGACTCGGAGCCTGCGCTGGAGTAGTAATCGCAGCAGAAGGCCTAGGTGCATTCCTATTCATCCTCTCCCTCCACTCCCGATCCTTAACCCCAGCATCCTCCGCCTCAACAAGATGCACCTCAACATACAACAACCTCTTCCCAAAAGCCTGCACAGTCACAGCATCCAAAAACTCTTCGGCAAAACTCCCATCGTCTTGCCATTCACACATGACTTTCCCGGCTCCGTGGGGTAACACCCAGATGTTGAGATCGCCCCAGTAGTTGAAACCTGAATCGTCGGCGTGGAGCATGTGGTCCAGAGTACCGTAAGTGTCAGAGACGACGTTGTCGAGGATGTAGGATTTGAAAGTGCCGCAGGTTTCCGCGTTGTCGAGGGCAGCGAGGATGTGCTCTGGGAGGCCGAGAGGAGTTTTGGCGAGGTTGTTGACGAACGTGATCACGACGTCGATTTCTTCGTCCTCGTTATTGTCAACGTCGGGATTAAGAGTGCCGTCGAACGGGTGCAAGCTGTGTTCGACACGGACCGGTGCCTCTTTGGGTGCATTTGAAGCGTTGGTTTTCTTTTGATGGAATCTTGTGAAAGCCCATGTTAAGATGGCTTGGGTGAGGAGCTCTGGTTTTCTGGGGTTCCATTTTGGCGCCCAGAAGGGGTCGACTTGTAACGTAACTCGCCTCAAATTGACCTCGGAAGCATTCTGGTAGGCGCCGATTCTGCTGCCGTTGATGTTCCAGGTGTTCACGGACAAGTACTGGACAGATGATTCGCCACTGCCGCGAGCACCACGCGGGTGAATGACAGCAACGAGGATGTCTACCATTGTGGGGCTATCGGTCGGGTCGCCAGGCTCCTCAGCCTCCTGTGTCGCATTGAGCTTGCCAATGCGAACATAACGACGGCCGTCATCAAGATCGAGGAATTTAGCTGCCTTCGAAGGCTGCGACAAGTCGGCATCTGAGGCCTTCCGCTTGCGGCTTTCTTTGTGAAGCTCCTCCAGAGTGTTTTCGTCCTCGGGACGCTCAGTTTCCAGAGTCGGCGACGGCTCAGCTTCTTCCACAGCATCCTCATTGGGCTCTGCGTCTTCAGGTTCCACGTCCGAGAAACCATCTTGATCCAGCAACTGATCCTCACCGGGCGAGGGAGCGCCACGGGAAGATGTCGGGCGTCTTCCTGAACTTGCTCTCGAGCCTGAAGCGCGTGGAACACTCCCATTCCTCTGACCTCTCAAGCCGGAAGAATCCGGGGGCGTTGAATCGTAAGGAGTACGCGGAGATCCAGTGCCCTGTCTAGAGCCTGGCCGTGAGCCCGGAGTCCGCGGTGCGCTCCCACCTCTCTGACCTCTCGAGCTGACGGAGTTCTGGGGCGACGTAGAATTGCCAGGAGAGCGACCAGATCCTGTTCCCTGTCTTGAGCCACTTCCCTGACCTCTCAAGCTGACATACGGTAAGCCATGAGGAGGACGTGGAGATCCTGTCGCCTGTCTTGAACGCGGCCTTGAGCTTGATGGAAGGCTCCTACTCCTCTGACTTCCGCCAAGGGAGGAGTTCAGAGGCGAAGCTGGATTGCTAGGAGTATAAGGAGACGCCGTTGCACGTCTCGACCCAGGCCTTGAGCCCGCGCTTCCACGCTTCTGACTCCCGCCAACAGAAGGCGGATCGCTAGGAGTGCGTGCCCGACTCCCAGACCTCTGACTCCTCTGTTGCGGCGAAATCGAATTGCCAGGCGCGCGCCCTTCCCTCCGCGACAGACTCCCAGCCCCAGACGCGATCCTCCTCCTCCCGGGAGAAACAGGCTCTTGTTTAACCCTCGGACTCGGCCGCGGCAAATCAAAATGCACACTCAACAACCTCTCGCGATTAACATCCGTTCCAAAACGATGCCACTCCCCCTCCCCAACCCAACAATACATGACCTTAAAAGTCTCAACATCCAACCCCTCCTCCCCATCCAACATGACATGTTGCCGCTCCCCACCAGCACAAACCCTCCTCCGATCCCGAACATATCCATCCCAAACCCGATGATGAAAATGCAAAGACGCCCCCACCGGGAAAAAATCCGTCACGTCCCCCTCCATCTGCTGCCAAAACGCATTCTTAATCTCCTCCCAACTCTCACACTCCGTAACATCAATCTCCAAAATGTCCTCGTGTTCGAATTCATCGAATTGACAGAACCGGAATTTCAGAATATGTTTCGGGAGGGCGAGGATCGAGAATTTCTGCGCCAGGGCGACAGCTTTACGTTTTTGAGGGGAAGTCTTCGGTGTCGGGGCACGACCGGTATTGGATCTTTTCTTGGGTCGCCAGAGAGGATTGTAGTCCTTGGGACTTTGGGGGGATTTGGGGAGGGAGTTGGTTTTGTCTTTGAAGTTGATGTGGAGGAAGACGATGTCGCCGGTTGATCTGTCGAGTCCGCGGCCCTGGGAAGCGTATTCGGTGCGGAGAGTTGCGAGGGAGAGGTCTTGGGAACATGGTTCGTCGTCTTTTGTTGGGGCGTGGAAGCTCACGGTGTCGTCTCCGGGTTGAAGCTGGAATCGGAAAAGCTTGCCGTTCTCGGTGTATTCGTTTTTGAAAACTTCGTTGAGGCGAGAGGTGAGATCGCGGTGGGTGGTAACGCCTTTTAGGTCTACGGAGATGGAACGAAGCTTGCGGAATGGATTGCCAGGATGGTGATTGGGGCAGAATTTGAAGCGAAGCTCAATTGGTCCTGCCATGGTGTAGTCTTGTCGATCCTGTATACTTCGAATTCTGGAAGCTGTAGATGTTATTGTAAAAAAGCTTCGGAGCCATGTCTCGGTCAATGGCGCGCATTGTCGAACAAAGGTCTCGCCGGATCTGGACGTTGTTTCGCCGGATGAGGATGTCGTTCAAGATCGTGTACGATAGCACTTCGACACAAAGAACAACATATTGTTCTCTTTGTGCAGCGCATGCCTTTCGCGCCCAATGGTCCAACGTCGATCTCATCAGGTTCATTGCCTCTTCGCTCCGTCGACATCAGCAATGATACAAGGATGTACAGGTTTCCTGATGCATTGCACTTGGAGTGAAGCTGCTTATATTCATTCATACTTCGCTAAGCGCATCTCATTCCGCGCATTAATCTTCTAGTAACTTTCACTCACGCTTCTCGGCTTCACCATCACTGCTGCCCGGCTCTCCGCCATCCATTTCCTTCGTGGAAGCTTCGCTATCGTTGTCAAGAATTTCTTGCTCATGCTCTGGCACGAGACGGTCATCTGAAACCTTCCTTATTGGCCTGAGTGGCATCGTCCTCATCATGATCCCTCGCTTGGCGTTCAGCACGACGCTCGCGAGTGACTCTTCGAGTGAATTCGTTCTTCTGCCTCGATGGAATGCGCCTTCGCCAATCCTCGCCCCACAGCACTCGTCTCTGCAACCTGTCCCGATCGACGCGTGGAATACTCTCCACAGCTTCAACAGTCCGAGGGGCATTCGCGCGAATCTGTCGCTCAGTGCCAACCAATCGCTTCAAGTTTTGGGCCAATTTTTGAGTCCCAGGGTCATTCGAGTCTGTAAGAGGCGTGAAATTGACAGAGTCTGGAGACCATCCGGCCTCCAGACGCTTGATGTCGATCAATGCCCTTCCCAAATACAACATAGTTCGGTACTCAGGTACCAACTGCTCTGTTGGAAAGTAACGTTTTCTCATGTACTGCATACTCTCTGCACGCTCACCTCGGCGAGATCCGTGGCGACTTACGATCGGAATAGGGCGCCATCCAGGAAAGTTGCTGATCATATACCGCTCCGTGAGTGTGAAGGCCAACAGGGCAAGAGGAGGATTAGCAGCCGAACAAAGATACTCAATGAATCGATTCCAAACAACCCTGTGGAAGGTATAGCCTTGAGTGACGAGGCGTGTGAACTCGCGAACCATGTCCGCGATTCGATCTTGTGCCTTCAACGCCGTGATGTAGAGAAGGAAAGGTTGCGAGAGGATATTCCGACGTCCCGGCGCTGGCCGCGGACCAAGATTGGAAGCACCTTTGGGCACGGGGGTTGGTTTCATTGCGAGATCTGGCACGGCTCTTTCTTGTTGATCAGATTTGGCATCTGCAGAGAAGCCAAGCTCAGCACGATCGTCTTGAGACGACGCTTCCACAACAGGAGCGTTGAGCCGGAACGCATGCTCCGAGGCTGGCTCGGTCACCTTATTCTCTGGCCCATCGTGTGAGCGCCGCAACTCAGGCACAGCGGAGGGTGGAGCAACTCTGTCCGCTTGGTCCTTGACCACACGCCAGTAGGCCTCGACTTGTTCGTACTCCTCCGCACGCAACAGTGCGTTCATGAGGCCACTATGGAGGCGAAAGCTTGGCGTCTGTGTTCGCCCGAACTTTTGCATAATCCTCAGCGACTGCTCAAAGAGATTTTTGGCCTCTTCGAGACATCCTCGACCACCATGGATCCAGATGATGGATGCAAACATGTCTCCCACCATGTCTGCAGCTGAGAGACCATGTCCACTACCAACAGACAGATCCCGATCCGAAAGTCCCCGGACCATCCGCTGAAGCTCCGCCATTGCCCCCGGGAGGGATCGTTTCTCGAGTTGTAAAGCATGCTGTGCTACTGCCCTGTCCTGTTTCTGGGCTTGCTGGAGAGACTTGGCCCTGGTGTAAAGCTGTTTAGATCTCGCGCCTGGACGGACGTTGTGCGCAATGAGCTTCTTGTACACGAAGACCGCCCTTCCATACTGTCTGGTGTCAATAAACCCCGTCATAACGGCGTCATAGTGCGCCGCCTGAGGCTGGAATCCTTCGCTCCTCATCACTGTTTTGACAATGAGCCAGGCCGCGTTCGCCTGTCGGAATGCGACCAATGTCCGCAGGAGATAAACGTACGATTTGCCGTTCAGCCGTATGCCCTCAGACTTCATCCATCGGTAGGTGCTCATGACGGCATCGATGTTGTGCAGCGTTGCGTAGTGACCCAGCAAGGCATTGCAACAGCCGGTCACAGAGCCTCTGATTTCGCGCGCTCGAAAGCGCCTGACGGCATCTTTCATTGCTTCCTCGGCCTTCTGTGTTTGTCGAGCATAGCACAGTGCAACGATGTGGGCCTCAATCAGCCAAGCTCGAGCCGAATCTCCGGTCAGATCATAGAATTGCTCGATGAGATCTTCTGTCGCGGGTACATCTCCGCGCCGCGCGAGCATTCTCAACACTCCTGTCAAGGTATCACGATTGGGTACCAAGCCAACATCGTGCACTGCAGACTTCAGAAGAGACAGTGCGCCATCGAGATCGTCGAGACGCGCGTAGGCTGCCAGCAAACTGTTCCAGCACTCTATATCGAGTTCATCGTTGTGTGCTTTGGCTACGGCGCGCGCTTTCTCGAATGCTGTCTTAGCGGACACTAGATCAGAAGCCTCGGCGTGTACAAGAATTCGAGTCCAGTAGGCAGCTTTCTGATCTTCGTACTGGCTGTAATTGCGCTCAAGATACTTGAACCAGCTCTCAACTTGATCTCTGTTTGCATCCCGGGCTGCGAACAGGAGCAATTTATGAACCGCATCAAGTCTTAATTTGCCATGCCATCTTTGCCAGTCGTTTACCACGAAGCCGATAGAAACGTTTTGGATGGTATCTTTGTCAGTGTGCCTGAATAAGGCTCGGCCGCCGCACATCTTCAAGAGTATGAAAAGCAGGTCCTCGTTGAGCTTTGCATTCGGCATTTCGCGATAGCATTGATAGAGGCAGGAGATTATGGGACTTGACCAAGTGTCTCGTGATACAAGTGTGTGAGAGCGCAGGTATTCGTCAAGGAGGTTCAATCGACGAGCCAAGAGCGTTTCGAAGAAATGTGTTTGCTCAGGGGCCCAACGCGATAAGCGATATACCAGGGAATAGAGGTAGTCCCTCTTGGTCTTGAAGGCTACCGGTACTCGATCCTGCAAGGCTTGCTGGCACGCTTCTTTCGCGATGTGCACCCACATGGTAAGCCAGGGCTGTCTCTGATCCTCGGACAAGGGTTTAATGTGCAATGTCAAGCCATACGCAACATCAAGGTTGTCATGCTCTCCGATTTTCACCAGAAAGAGGCCATGTTGTCGAGAGTTACTCTGAGATTCCGAAGCTCTAAAGATTCGCAAAGCGAGGTGCCATAGGGCACGCCGCATGACAACAGAAAACATCGACGATGATAGCTGCGAGACATTCGGCAGATGAGAGACAGCTTCGTCATGCAATGTCAGGGCCATTTCGTGGGATGCTTCCATCTTGAGGAAGGCCTGGCATGCAGACTGGTACAATGCCAGCGTCCTCTGTTTGGGTGGGATCGACCAAAAGAGAGTAACGATGTATGCGAGGACGTCTGTGCTCTGAATTTCCGAGAGCCAGCTCAAAAGTCTTTCCTTTAGGCGTAGGTCATCTCTGTCATCAGACGGCAATGAAATGTAAAGCTTCCACGTCTGGTCAACAAGCTCAGGTAATGCCTTCAGGGAATCTGAGGCCAGAGTGCGGCGCAGGCGGGTGAGGCCTTCGAAGCCTGGGTGGGCGCCTGCGCGATCTTCGAATCTGGCCGCTTCTTCTGTCTTCCGGACTGCATCCACAGACTGTTCCAATGTCTGGTCTTCCGCCAGTTCGGCAGCAGAAATGGCAGTAAATGGATGGTATGAGCTTTCTTCTGACAAAGTACCGAGCCCAGATACTTTCGGTCGCCGTGAGAGCAGCTCGTTAATCGTATACCCGCTCATGGCATCCTTGGCCACCGCGGGCCTCGCCTGCCCATCGCGCTCAGTATCTATACCACCCGGAAGTTGGACTGGACCAATGTTGTTGCTTTCTGCCTGGTGCTTGCCATCTCTTGGTGATCGTGAACCATGCGCCTTCACCTGCCGACCCTGCGATCTCGACGAATAGCACCTTGATGCCTGTACGAAGCCTTCAGGCAAGCGCCTCGCATTTCGCCTCTCCCAGGGCTCCTTGAGCTGGCCGTTGACCCGATTTGCCCAAGCCAATACGTGTGGAGGATATAGAAAATCCAGATATTCACCATCGGGTAGCATGTGGGGAGTCTCGGACTTCTGCTCTCGTGCTGCTCGGATCGTTCTCGCCGACGTGCTATCGTGTCGTAGAGGGAGGTCGTGAGGTGGAGTGGCCGATATGGCATAGGGCGGGAGTCCGAGGTCGCCAGCGCCATACGTCCAGAATGCCTGATGGAGCTGGCGCTGGCTTCGTGCCGCCTTCTTCGCTGCCGACGCACATTTTAGAGAATCTCGGGCTCCAGCTGTCAGACATGCTCCAGCTCGCTCTAGCATGCCCCCCAGACACTCATCACGGGAGCTGTCTGCGTTGGTGGCGCCTTACCGTATATGGAAGCAGTCGCAGCAAGTCGGGAGGAACTGCGACGGCGCTGACTGTTAGAGCGAGGAATGCTTGGTGTAGAGTCGTAGGCGAGGCGCTTCCATGGCAAGCAAGAATAATGTGTGTCGCCAATCGATGATGCGTCCAAACTTCCACTCGCCTCTCCGCGGAAGTGGGCGCGCTGTGGCCTGTACCTGTACTGCATCCACAGCTTCCCAAGCCCATCGCCATTCTCCCTCTTCCATCACCATAACCAACTCCAGCCTGTTGACATGCTGCTTGCCGGGGAATCTGGAGCAAGAATCACTGAGCATTGTTCGAGATGGGTAACATCACCAGCCATACCATCGCCTCACTCCTCCTGCATTTCCAGTCAGACTCCCAGCGTGCCAGGAAGCATAGTGATCGCAGATTGACAATCGCACTGATCGATTGGTAGGCCCGCGCACCAGCAAGCAGATCTTGTGATCACGCAGAAGTATTTGGTGAAGAAATTCTGCACATCTCCATTCCCCTCATTCACTATACACAACACTCTTCCCCCTTGTAAAGAACAACCCGAACCCATGCCCTCTACAGAGACCCAGATCTGCGTACCAAAATGCCTGCTTCAACATCGATAAGCAACACGGCGTCGTCATTTAAACCTCACAAATCCAACCTAGTAAGAAGCCCTACACCCTCATCCTCCAAACCCACAACCATATCGACCTCCAACGATTCCCAAACCGCCTTTCCTGCTACCCATGCACCCGCTACTCAGCCCTCAAGCTCCAAAAACACCCAACTTCGATGTAGATTCGACATTCAACCACATCCGGCGTACATGAATCCCAGAGTTCCCAGGCGACCGCGTGGGAAAGCGGCAAAGACTTCTCCTTTACTGAATGATTGGAGTGGCAGGGCGAGAAGTTGGAGATATGGGTGGCATAGGTTTACGCGGTGGTTTCGGGAGGATGATGATGATGGTTAGATATGATGATGATGAAGCAAGAAGATTTGCGGATTTCCAAGGTTGTGTGTGTTGTACTTTTGTGTTGTGGAACGCAGGACCGAGTGTGAAAATCGTGCAATGCATCTTGGTGGACAGATCTAACCAATCGTTGATATATTTACCTCTCCTATGGGCTTGGTTCTTGTTAGTGATGATCCCACTGTCCTTAGCCTACTTCGGCGTGAACTCAGGCGCCTCGTCACCGGTGTCCTCGTTATTCTTCGTCTTCTCGGCTAGCGTGGACGTGGAAGTAGCGCGCGTGCGCTTCTTGGCGGGCATATGCGTCTCTGGCTGTCGTCGTTACTATCGCGCTCCTTAGGCGTCTGCGCAGGAGCCTTGTTCTTCTTGGCTGGGCGGAGTGCGTCGACGTAGTATTCTTCGGGCACCTCCCACTCGCAATGCGTCACCTGGTACGCAGAATACGTGCTATCATCTATAATCCCTCACCATCTCCTCACACCACCCCACAAACTCCCTACAAATCCCATCCCCACCCTCCTCTTCCCCCTCCAAACACTCCAAAACATCCTCCCTCGGCCTCTCATAGACGTCTCCTCCCCCAAGGCACCACATACCCCCCACCATCATCCATCGTAAGTTCCTCCGAAACCCCACACCACAACTCCGTACAACTCCCAAACCTCGCCTCATACATCAAAAACCCCGCGAGCCACGGCACCAACCAACCAAAACGCCTCGCCCATTCCGCCTTCGAATTTCCAGGATTCTGCGTCACACTCAGCACCCCGGAATCCCGCAATTGAACATGCAAGTCATGCGCGACGGTTGGTGGTGGTGGGAAGAACTGAGAACATGTGGCGCCCATCTTGAGTGGTGGAGTCAGGGCGTTGGAGGTCTGAGATGTTAATGACCTGTCCACATTTATCAAGGAATTAGAGATGAGGTACCGAATATGCACGGTCGGGTAACGCGAGATACCACCTAAGGCTGGCTGTGGTCCAGTTTGCCGATCTTGGACGAAATGGATCCCGTTCCCCTGCTGTCAGGACGGTCGACTGAACGAGAGGCCAAGGACAGCGAAGATGACAAGCCACTGCCTGTTCGGCCGCCTCGGAGCGATAGCCTGTTCACATGGTCGACGAGTTTTCCACTGTTTAATACCCTTCTTGCGGTCAGCGCGGAGACAAACCTGAATTTCTTCGATGGCAGAACACGAGTCGTGATCTTTGGTACGACTGAGGGGATCAGGGCATCCTCAGCCCTTTTAACCTAGAGCGTACATGAGTGGTAAATGTTGGTGATACCAGCTACTTCGAATTGTCGTAGAATTTCGGGTTTCGCGACGTCTTGAGAGGTCGTGGTCGTGGTAGTGGAAGTGGTATTGGCAGCTGGAGCGCAGCTTTCCTCATTCGCTGCATACGCATCTCCAGTGAAGGCAGGAACGAGAGACGTGCAACTGGGTTCATATCGCTCATTTTCAGCTTTTCGCATAGCCCTCTAGCATGTCTGCGCTACACTACTCCGCCATCAAACATTGCCCGGGTCAGGCGCAGTTGTAATTCTGCACCACATCCTGCCCTTCGGCTGTTGTTCTTTCGCAGCAAGAAAGTCCGTCATGAAACCGTTGTGTCCGCCGAACTCCGAGCAACCCAGCTCATGCTTCCTCAATCATCACCATGCACGCAGTTGTCCCCGTCTCGAAGGTCGACTGATCTACTGGTTGGCTGGGCCGCGAGCACCCTTTGGCGTACCGAGCTGGAAACCGTTCTTGAACTTGCGTGGGACGAGCTTGAGCGATCGCATGCGTCCGGAACCGGTGGTCTTTCTTCGCTTGGCCTTCTCGCCCCAGTTGTCTGCGGTGTGTTAGTATCAAGTTTCTCGGCCGTCCCTCTCGCGCTTTCGACTCGCAATGGTGTCGTTGTCGAATTGGGAAGATCGGTGTGAGCAAACGTACACTTTCTAATGCCGGCGCTTGGGTATCCGCAGTTGGCGCAGGTGTGCTTCTGGACGTGCATAGAGCGGCGGCCTGGAGAAGTTCGATCAGCAAAACATCCTCACAACCACAGTTCCCTGCCCAAATTATCCAGTCTTCTCAGTCCCATCCATAATTCCCGTCTCCCGCTGTCCACTCCTGCATTGACTTACCACAGCGTCTGCACAGAACGTGCGACTTGTTGTGGCGCTTTCCGAAGCTGGACGTTCCCTTCGCTGTTGCCCAATGTCAGCATTTTCCGCTCGATCCGTATTTTCTCTGGACGCGGTGTATTCCACGTACTCATTTTGGCTGTGGTGCGAGGGGGTTAGTGTTCGGAGTGGTCGATGGTCGTGTCGCTGAAGTCGCAAGATCAAATTCGCTCGATGTGGAGGGCTTGGCTTGGCGAGAAAGTGCGGCCGGCGGATACTGCCGATTGGCGTTCATTTGAAGGACGCTAGCGGGAGTACGCAAAAAATGGTAATTACTATTTTGCTAAATTTGCTTTACTATTTTACTATTGCCACCACCACCACTATTACCACTACCATTACTATTACTACTACCATTACTATTACTATTACTATTACTCCTTCCTGCGAGACTCACCCCTCACTCTACCAGATCAAGATGCAATGATCTGAATGAGAGCCTCCTCCAAAATAACTATTCTGGCCAAATACGGTCGCAGGTTGAACTTCCTCCTGCAAGTATCTCACTGTCAATTACGGCTTGCAAACGTGCTAGACCTTCCAGTGGAAAGAGTAAAATGGAATTCAGACACTGAGCTACAAGCCCTCAGCCATGAGTAAATGCTGGCTTGCAGCCTACATTCCTCGAATCACTGTGAAGCTCACGAATATGCTTACCATTCCCAGCTCAATCCAGCAAAATGTCAGGCTCTCTGAATATTCTTGAGCCCATCTCTCCTTCCTGTTGTTCCACGAAGTACCACTGATCAGAGAACAGAGAACCTGACATCCCTCAGAATGTATCTCGTACTTCGAGCTAGAATAAAACAGGTCATGCTCGATGCTCTCCAGCACCATGTACGACTTTACGACTTGATGAGGCGGCGAATGCGCTTGAGGATGCTCTGCTTGAATGCAGCCATAGAGTGCCATCATGAATACCCAGGCTAGAGAGTACGAGAGCTTGATCGAAGTCACTTGAACTGAGGGCTGCAGGAGGGCGTCAAGAGAAGCAATGGAATGACCAAGACATGTCTAGAGTTCTTGATCTAGCACATTCGACTTGTTTGCGACGATCTTTTATTCGCTGCCTGGCCAATCTCCTTCGACATCACTCTTCCCAGAGGCGTCATTAGTGGACTTGCGAACGGCAGCCTCAAAATGTCTGATAGCAGAGGTCGATCGGACAAAGGGAAACTCTCAGCAGCGAAGAATACAACTGCACCAGGTGGTTCTTTATTGCCAAATACCAACGGCGAAGAACGCGAGCCAGCGAATGAAGCATCGGCTGAAGACTTCCGTGCCTTTATGGAGTCTGACGATGCAGAAGATAATATCCTAGAGACTAGCGATGATGATGAGCTTCCCAAACCAAAAGGCAAGGATCGCAAGACTACTGCGGCCGCATTATTCTCTTCGTCAGTGTCAACAGGGGCTGGTCAACCTCCGCCAACAAAACTTCGCTGGTCGCAAGCCAAGCATGATGAGGCGAAGTCGAGGACCCAGAGCAAGATAACACAGCAGAGCCCTAAACCCCGTCAGAACCAGACTGCACATAACCCGCAGTCCTCATCGTCAATCAACGAAGGCTCTGCTCAGGAGGATAACGCTGCGAGCGACGATCCGGTCAGCCCTGTGGACTACAATGAGGCAAGAAAGCCTACAGCCAAGGAATTGGCCAAAATTCCATGCCGCAAATGGTACAAGAAAGACGTGAAAATCACATCTTTCACAGGCGTCGAATGGTCTACGCCGACTTTCAAAGCTGCTGCGCCAGGTCAAGGTCAAGCTTTCGAAGTTCAGCCTGGAGACCGCAAGACGAAGTCGGCGAGTGTAGAAGCCGCTTCTGCAGCTAGGACGGAGGAGGACGAGCAAGAGGCTGTGGGTGATGGAGCCGAAGCTGATGATGATCTGATCAAGGATGAGGAGGATTCTGAAGGTAGTTCCGAAGAACGATCAGACTGAGGTTTGAAAGCAGTAGTGTGTTGCAGCTAGCGAGAAGATGAAAGTTCACTACACTTATTTATTGTTTCCATCGTTGCATCGTCGACCAAGGCTGTAGATATTGATTCACCCATTCGTCAAAATTGATGGCTTACTCATCCCTGTTGCTTGGCTTGGCAGAATTTAGACTTCACGCTTCCAATGGCTTCGACTTCATCTCTCTTTGTTCTATGTATGTGAAAGAGTCTTTCTTACAATAGCAGACAGTTTGTCGTTTGCTGATGGCATTGTTTACAAGAGCAGACCAGCTGAACCTCTTCTTCACCCATATATCATATGGTCCCTGTCCAAATCCTGGCCATCTTTTAACTTTGAGCAGTTGACAGAGCCTCATCTCCTGTCGCGTTGAGACGCGTCTTTCACATCGATTCTCCTTTCCCTTGATGGTCTTCCCAAAATGCATACACATTGGCTGTACGTGTATAGTCGCTGTGCTACCGGTGTCCGGAAGTGATTTGCGGGCCCCTTGAACAAGATGGGTGTACATCAGTATGTATTTCCCTCCTCTCAAGGACCACCGAGCTGACAGTCTATGGACTCTGGCAAGTAGTGGAGCCTTTGAGCAAGACCACCAATACTTCCCTCACAGGTGAACCAACCATGGTCCAGATCAAATATAATGCCCTGGTTGTGATTCCGATTGACTACGATGGAGAGTGCCGGGAGCCATCTGACAGGAAGAGGAAGACATATGATCCCAAGAACGCCAAAGATCCGTACAAGCCATACACTGTTGACCTTCCGGAATTCCTGCTCGAGCTAGGAGCGCCTCGCTGTCTTCGGGATACGCGTGTTGGGCCTGCGAGTAAGAAGAGGCAGGCCGGCTCTGATCCGGGGAGTCGCCAGCCCAAGAAGCAGAAGCCTACTGGCGCACGAGTCGCTCTGAACAGTATACCCCAAGTTGCCAATCGCCTGGTTCGGACGCCTGCTCTATCGAGAGCCACCCAGAAAGTTGCTCCTAAACCCAAGATGGCTCGCCCTCAATGCATTGTCCGCAACAGGGCGATTGAGACCATTGACTTGACAGATGAGTGAATAGGCTGCGGCCTTTGTCTGCCATATATAAGAATGTGATTGTTATGCTGTATACAAAGAGGAGGCTGAAAGTTAATGGGCCTCCTGACGCTGAAGCGCTTCACGAGTCTCGTTTGCTCTTGCCTTATAAGGGTTAACTTCCGCTTCCTGTTGGTGAAGTCACCCCGACAAACGCGTACGAATCGCACACCAAGCTTGAATTCAGAGCTTGATCAAAACAACCTCAACATCGCGATTCTAGTCTGCACACTCGACACTCAAAACAATCGTGCGCAACACCAGAACAACATCCTCGTGCCGACATGGAGCCAATCAACAACACTGCAGATACTGCCGACATGATGGAGATTGACGAGCAGAGCACGCCAATGCGGCCAACCCTAGCTGCTGCTGCCAATGTACAGTACGACCAGGAAATGCTCGACGCAGAGGCGTTGATCATGCAAGGCGGTCGAGGCGCAGAGATGGAAGAAGCAGATGAGGACAAACATGTCGCCGGCGACGCAGATTACGATGAGGACCCGCTTGCAGACCTCGAGGCTGCCGCCGCACGAGATGATCTCCCTGCAGATGGCGACCTCGGAGACGTCCTCACTGGTGAAGCAGCCGCCCAAGAAGATCCTCCTGTCTTCATGCACATCGTGGAGAAGACGGGCAGCAAGTTCATTCCAGCAGAATACGACCCAAACGCAATCCAAGTAACGGTCGACTACAACCACATCGTCGCACGAATTGCGGATAATGTGGCGAGACCGAACCTCGACACAGTCCACCTCGCTCAAGGACTCAGCGACGAGGAGATTCTCCTCGGCCATGTCGCACACCCGGACGACATCGCGGGCAGCCTGCTACTTCGCCTTGCACCAACGCTCAGCACCATGGAGCTGGCAGAGCGAGTCAATGCCCTGTACCACTGCTGCAAGCTGCAGCTCAACTCCAACAACGCGTTCACGCAGCGCATTGCTCTCGCTGGAGACGCTCTCGGTCGCCGAAACGGTTGGTCGAAGCAGCAGACCACAGCAGAGAAGATTCGCGTGAAGAACCTTCGCCCCAACGCCCACTCGACGGCCATTCCGGTCCGTCAATACACCTTCCTGAACCGTCCTGCTGGAGGCGAGGCTGAGGAGAAGACGCGCTGGATCAAGCCCCAGATGCGGAAGGACGCTGGCCCTGACGCGAAATCTTTGTCTTCTCGAAACCGCAAGTCTACTGCGCGCGCCCCCATCTCTCAGCCGCCGCCACAACAGCCAGTACCAGCTGATCAGGCCGATGACGAGGAGCGGGCTGCAGAAGAGCCGAGTGACAATGAGGAGGCGTTCACCGATGAGCAGATTGAAGCCGGCCAAGCTCATCACGACTCAGACCTCGCTGCTCTTTACAAGAAGCATGCTGAGCAGAAGGAGGAGTTTGCCGAATTGGAGCGGCAGCTCAGAGAGAAGGAGGACGGTGACGACGTTTGAGTCGCATCACATGTGAACGGCGCGGCGCAAGCGAGGTGAAGTTTGCGTCACAACAAAGCGGAACGCCCTGGCAACGCCGCCAGCTCTCGGTTGCCACGCGCGCGCAGCAACCCACGCGCAACTCATCGAATTCGCCCTGCTCGCGCTTCGCCAGTTCAACACCACACAATCACGATCATCCTCACCAAGCACACGCCGCTTCAACGACAAGCTCAGACAACATCATCCGTCACCAAAATGGAGCGCTCCGAGCGCTACCGTCCGCCAGCAGGCGAGCGCGGCCCTGCTCTCAGAGCCAAGCTGGCAGTGGACACCGCAGCGTCCCAAGATTGACATCTGTTTCTTCAGCGTGGCGTTGGCGGTGGTCTTGTTTGCTTTCCTGTAACACCATGGGCATTGTGTTTCAACGGAAGGACTTTTTGTAAAAGCTTGCGCGAATCACGCGAGCTGGGTAGTCTCTCCTGGCGAGAGACACCCCCATGCATACAATTGTAGTTTTAGCCACGGACATGAATTTCAAAGCTCACGAAGCTTTTCATGGGAAGATCCTCCATCATTCCACTTTCCTAGAATCCGCTTCTATACGAGTGCGGGCTCTGAGGTGTTCATTGTACAAATGTATACGGCAGCTCTTGAAATGGAACGAGAAGAGACGGTAGTGAGATGTCGTCAATTTTACCTTGCCGGACGAGCACTGGAGTTCTCCTCGCGAACAGGTAGTCTATGCATGTCTCTGCTTTTGCCGTTCTTAATGCAACGTCTCTCATTGTGCGAAGCTGTTGGCGTGAGGCTCCACTACATGTAGTATGATCATACCTGACTTCATGTTTCCATTGGAGACATTGTACTCCGCAACCCATTGTCTTTATGTTTCGTTTTGGACAAGTAAGTTGCAACAAGCGTGACGCGTGAGACGGGCAGAAGATGCTATATTCTCTCTCTCCATGAAACGGGGTACTATACTGCTGTCTCCTTTTAGAAGCTCCGTGGATGCCTTAGGTTCTGCTAAGGAACCGGCTCCAGCGGAGCGTCTAACGACAAATAGTAGGAAGCGACTGTATATACTATAACCTGCCATTCTATTAGATAGCATTTAATATATAACTTTACATATATACAAGTTCTCGCAAATGTCTCTTTAGCGGATTGTGCATTTTGCGACGATATATATAGTAATTAGAAAGTATTCGCAAGAAGCGTAAAACTACATTATATATAGACCTTCTTCTATAGAAATCAAACTAGCTTAACTTATGTTTATAACAAACGACTATATAGAATAATAACTACGCTACCGAGTAACCTTAAACTTAGTAGACATTAGCATCGACATCCGTAGATTCTATTACCGTTACCCGCTTAGTTATATAGTATCGCGTTATTAATTGCCGCATTACCTCCGCTTACTATTCTAAATTCCGAGTCGTAGCGACTATATTCGTACCTTTTCGATTTCCGCTATTCTAACGATATAGATCGACTCGGTATACCTTAGAGGGTCGGTTGCTTTAGCTAAAGTTATCGGAAGTGCCCTTTCGCTCGAGGAACTAGCGATATTCTACTATCCTATAGAAGCATCGATATCTTCGGTATCGGTCGATCGATTTCCGCCCTTCTAACTATACTAACCTTCTCGATATATCTTAGCGACTCTAGCGTATACGTTTAGAGGTCTAGAATAGGCCTAGTTGCTTCTCGCTTCGTCTAGATCTATAGCGGCAGTATTCGAGTCTAGCGATAGTAAAAGTAAAAGATATAGGCTCTACTTTTCCGGTATTATTACAAATACGTAACGCGTATATCTAACTCTTTCTCTTTCTTCTACGCTTTAATAACTCTAGCCTCGAATACCCTTTAACCCTCTAACCTATTAACCTATCTCTATAATTCGACGACACTATAGCTCCTCCTAGTCGAGGTAGAGGCGGCGGTAGTAGTAGTAGCAAGACTAGCAAGTACTCGCACTTAGGCACTAAGGATCGCTATAGGGCGGTAAAGGCGGATAGAGAGGCGCGAAAGAAGCAAGTATAATAAGAAGAATAAGCTACGAAGCAGGCTACTAAGGTCTAGCGACGTAAGAAGGATCTAAAGCGCCTACTACTAGGAGGTCGACGCGCTATTAATCGCTATAACCCGCAATTCGATATCGTCGCCTATCTACTACTTCCTCTAGACAACTTACTACCTTATATATAGCATGCCTACTTCGAGGCGCGTATAGAGTATATACGCGACGATAAGTACCTCCTTAAAGAGATCTAGCTCCTAATGTAGGATATAGCATAGTATTACGATAAGTCTAAGTATCTATAGGAAGAAATAGTGCGCCTTAGTCTCTTAGTAGTATTATTAATGCTATATCTATATCGCATCCTAGAACCCGAACCTCTATAGTAGCAAATCGATATATTCTAGTCGCTCTTCTTTAGCTAGTAGGATGTTATATATCCGGCTGCTACTAGCTCTAGAAAATTATTAATCTACTAGGCTTTCGCTCTCCTAACCGGTATAGCTATATAGCAAGTAGTAGTCTTAACTCGGATCGCGGACGAGTAGGGCGGTAATATCAAAGAAGCTATACGCTAGTTGTCGCTATAGGAGTAAGGACTACTTAATGTCTGTATCCTTATAGCAGATAGTAAGCGGCGCGATCTGTATATACTCGTAGACCTAAAGGTAGGCCGGTACTACTACGTCCTCTATAGCCCTAAGTAAGGTATTACTCCGGAATTTTAAGAGGTCCTACGCTCTATAGCTCTATCCTTAGGGTTGATCGTATACGATAAGGCACATCTTCTTTATCGGTAGCTAAACTTCCGAGTTGCTTTTAGAAAGATCGCCTTCCTTCGCGACCTCTACGATATATATATACCTACTATCGCGGCCTCTACTACTATACCGAAAGATGTAATCGATTACCTAGTTAAGAGTCGTACTATTCGTCTAATTAGAGATAAGCCTCTTTAGAGCATTGTCTAGCGCAGTAGCATTAATCGCCTAGATACGATATATATTATTAAGCCTCTACCGAAGAACAAGTTAACATCCTTTAAGTTCTAGTACTTCGTACTAAAGTATACGATTAACGAGGAAGGCTGCGGCATACCCGACCTAATCTAGAAGACTCTTATCTTTGTCGACGGCCGCGTAAGCATTAATCGTGCCTATCTCCTAATGCGATCTTAGTTAGTAGATCTAACTAAGGACATCGACCTAGAGCTAGCAGAGTATAAGTATATATAGACTAGTGTACTACTTATGCCGAGAGGAAAGCTAACTATTAATATTCGAAAGGTAATCTCTTTCTATACGGCTTATATCGCGCCGCTAGATAAGGACCTCCGATACTAGGAATTTAAGAAGCTAGACTTACACATCCGTATTATATAGGGCACGCTAGCTACTGCGACAGGTACTAACATTCCGGATATCGAGATCGTTAGACAATAGGGTATTCCTATTACAAACGATATTCTCGATCTAATATAGAAGCTTAGTCGCGGTGCGCGTCTGCTAAATATTAAGGCTCTTGCGGTGTTTATATTGCCGTATTAGTACGATAATAGACAGGGCCGTGTTCTACTAGAGAAGCGCAGCTATATCTCTATAATCAATCCTTATAATAAGGACTAGGCTATTCTATACCGAGAGTAGGCATATCTTCTATCGAATCCTAGCAGCCTCCGCAATATAGTAGTCTCGGATAAGATTAAATAGGTTCTAGGCGAGGAATTCGACGACTTCTCCGAGGACATCTTTAATATTATAAACTAGCTAGATAGTCTAGATAAGCACGATAATAGAGAAGGCATTACGGTCCGCGTACGTCGTACTATAGACGAGGCTACTATACATCCTAGGACAGCCGTATATAGAAGCGGCGCTAGTGCCTTTAACGATACTATAGATAGTGCAATCGTAGACAACTCTAATATACCGAAATAGACTTCCGATAAGATAAAGAGCCGAGAGAGCGCATCTCCTATATTTATACGTCTTATTAATATACGCTATTATCCGGTAAAGGGTTAGCGCTAGTGCTTTAGGGCTATTATTAACGAGTACCTTAGAGAAGGGGAGTGTATATACCTAATCCCTAAAGGCAAGGTCGTATAGGGCAAAGATACCTGCTATAGTATATACAACCCGGACTTGCTAAAGAAGCTAGTATAGGATAGTTACGAGCCGCTAGCAGTACCTCTATTACCGCAGAAGCCGAGAAAGAGTAGTCTATCGGGCTATACTCTAGAGTATATCGAGGAATGGATTTCTAAGTAGGCTAAGCGCGTATTCGATAACACTATCTACGAGAGCCGGAACTGCGACATTCTAGCAAACGTTATAGTGCTAAAGTATAAGCTATAGAACCTTTGCGAGGTCTTTAAGCCTGCTAAGGACCTATATAGGGACAATATCGACGCGGCTGTCCTTAATAAGCGAGCACTAGCGTTTATAAAGTAGTATAAGAAGGATTCGGATAATGCGAAGGACATACCGCTTAACGATATACTTAGTATGCTAAATAGCATTATCGATAATGTGTATAAGAAGCGCAAGAAGTACTTAGAGCGCGTAGCTACGAATCGCGAATAGCTAAAGCGCTAGAGAAAGGAGGCAGAAGAGGCGGCGGCGGCTGTAGCGGCTATAGTAGGAGATACTAAGCTACTAGCCGGTCTAGCTAAAGAAGAAGAGACCGCTCTAGTTAAAGAGACTGCTAGGGACCGGCGTATATTAAACAAGCAGCAGCAGCGTAAGTCCGGTACGGCTACTAGTACCCTTCGCAAAGACCTAGCTAAGAAGCGTGCTACGGCTACTAGTCCTATACTAATACCGATACTAACGCTATTGCTATTGCTAGCACCTAGAGCTCCGCCTATAGCATCTGTAGCTAGTCCGTCTCGACCTCGTCTAGAAACAGGAGATAAGCGTAGTGCTAGTAGAGTTACCGATACTTAGAGATAGATACTAAGCGCTCGTGCTACTCCTCGGCGTCGGACCGGATAGAACGGAATACTAATACTAGCATCTCGTCGTCGTCCTAGTACTGCTAAATATCTAAGTGCCTTTAGGCCGATTCGTATAACTACTGCAGAGGCTTAAGTAGCTTATACTAAAGCAGCCTTATCGTCTCTACTACGCTTATCTAGCCGGACCTGTATACTAACCCGGCGTGCTTTAGATATAGCAGAGTCTAGTGTATACATTAATCGTATAGTAGGTAAAGAGGAAGAGGAGTACTTTAATAAAGACTTTAGTAATAGGGAAATTGTCTTCGATACCCCTAGCAAGCGTCGTAGAGGCCGTAGTCGTTAAAGGATTTGCTATATTAGAGGGGAGCAGGTAGTAGTGTCGTCGGTGTTAAGAAGACTAAGACAGAGAGAGCAGATTCTTAGTAACTAAGAGTGCCTACTTCGCACGTTCTTTGCCCTTCCCTTACTACTACTAAAGTATTATATACTATAGGATGTCTATAGCTCTCTATACCGTCGCGGTAAATTCTTCTATAGCATTCTAAATTTCCTATTGCTTACTACTAGTCCTTTTATCTATAGTATCCTACTTAACCTTAATCTAAATGCTCGTTGCTAGCCCGGCCTCTTTATCTTTCTCTTCTCCTATTGCCGTCTCCGTATACTTTATTACAAGCCGACGAATGTATTATACTATACTATACTAGCTCTTAGCTAGCTAACTAGGTCCCCTCCGCGGCCTAGTATTATATAGATCCGCAATCTGCTACTATGTTATACTAGTACTACGCTTTAGACTAAGAATAACAATAGCTAGCATCTCGTCGCTAATCTTATCGTCCTCGGATCTAGTTGCTATCGTCGGTATACTATATACAACTTAAATCGTTGCTATATAGAAGCGTAAAAGGGCGCGTCGTAAAAGATATAGATATATATATAGTCGTAAGAGTAGTATATAATCGAGGAAAGTGTAAGGATATCGAGTCCCGCTAAGACCCCGGATTTACTATAGTAGAGAGCCCGATTAGCGGGAATAGCCCGGCTCTAAGATCGCGACTCCTTTCGAGAGCGTATCGCAATACCCGCTTTAGCTTTTAACTTTTATAATAGTACGATAGTACGATACGAATACGGCGAGATATGTCGATTAAGCGTATTTCTAGCAAACCGCGCTAGCAAAAGTGTCTAATACGATAACGACGGCCGCCTTCTGCCTCCGAAGCCCGAGAAGTTAATACTACTAACACTAGTACTACTAACACTAGCGACGCTAACACTAGCGACGCTAATACTAGCGACTATACTTATTACACTATAGCTATTAGCACTACAATATATATAGCAAGGATAGATACGCGAGGCGATAACATATATCGAGCGTAAGCACTCTTCGAGAAGCTACGACAGCCCTCTTACGTTAACGCCCTCCTTTGCTTAAATCCTATAGTTACGATCTATTAGAAGGACTAGCTACTATGTAAGACAGTATAGATAAGTGTAGTTGCGTCTAGGGATCTGTTTAACTAGCGGCACTAAGCGGCTATAGAAGTATACGCCCCGAAGTACACTAGAATTATATATAGCCTATATACTACGGGTACGCGTAATAAGTACAAGTACGAGTACGCGTATACGTAGCAATTAGCGCATTCTATTACTAACTATAGTACGCATAACCGAAGGACAAGGTATATAGGACGGGGCTTATTAAGCGAAACGACGACAGCTCTTTCGCTAAAGCGATACTTATTAGTACCTAGATAATAATAGAGTGTAACCGCGCCCTTAGTATCTCTAAGAGACACTATAGAAAAGGTTGTCGAGCGCGTTGTAGTCGTATAGCAATGTTAATACGCTTACTAGAAGAGGAGGCGCACTATAGTCGGATAATAGTCTTAATACGCTTAGTTCGGATCGGTGCGCACTATAGTCGAATAGTAGTCTTAATACGCAAAGGGCTATAGTCGTATAGCAGTAAAGACTAAGACTAAGACTAAGCGCCTTTAGGCTTAAGTATACTAGAGGCCCTTACGCAACGACTAAGATTATTATAACTAATAGTCCTAACGAAGGCGCTACGCCGACTTAACTAGATACGCGTATATTATCCTATAAAGAATCCGAACGTAGGAAGCCTATAGCCGCTACTTAAGGTGTATCTTACTAAAGAGTTTTTACCGAGTTAGGCCTATAGTAATGCTACGAACCTATCCTATCTACTTAGTAGGAGAGTCGCTATCGAGCCGCTACTTAAGGTATACCTTACTAAAGAGTTTTTACCGAGTTAGACCGTTAGCCGCATTATAGGTGTACCTTACTAAAGAGTTTTTACCTCCGCTAATCTATCTAAGACCTCTGCAGTTTGCACTAAGACTGCGATGTTCTAACAACAACTATGCTCTTTCGGTTAAATACGTAGTCGGCGCCCGCTAAAGCTATAGAAAACAACCTACTCGCTAGGAGAGTCGCCTTCGCAACGTCTTGCTCGGCAAAGCCTATCGGAGACCTTAAAAGAAGGACTAAATAAACTACCTACCGAGGAACCTTAACTATTAGATAAGCGGCTCTATCGGTAGCAAGCCGTAGAACTAGCAAGGAATGGTATTAATCGCTATAGAGCTACCTATATACGATAAAGAGGTATCGATACTATTGTATACGCCGATAGCTAGTATGTTGCTAGGGGTGTTAGTATATTAGTGTATATATATAGAAGAAGAAGAAGAAGTTAAGGTTAGAAAGCGGAGATATATACTCGCGTAAGTAAGGTTTTATATATAGTAGCTCGGCTAATAGCAATGCGATATCGTTAATATTAAGGCAATAATAACGGCTATATATTACTTGCACTACGCTCTCGAGGCAAGAGCGGTCGTTAATAGTACCTAAGGCTATAAATTAGAGCATCGGAGCATAGTGTTATTCTAAGGCTAGTCTTCGGCATCCCTCGTAGTCCTTCCCTATCTTATCGGTAGGAGTATATGCTCGTACGCAGTATTCCTTTCTATCCTTAACCTTCTATAATATTATACGGGCTACGGCGAAGAGACTGCTAGCCAACCCGAGCGATAGCTATCTCCTTATTAAGCGCCGTTATATTAGGGTCCTAAAACTGCGAGAAGTTGTCCCGATTACTACCTATACTACCTATGCTACTAGTATTAGATCTAGGCGCTAGCAAAGCACCGGTTATTATCGCTAGGTCTTTAGCACCGCTAGCAGCAGCACTACTAGTTAAGTCTATTACTTCTAGCTATAGCTAATCGATATAAGCCTAGCCCTCGGCATCTACTAACGGCTTAAAGGCTTCGCCTCGATTAGCTCCCCTATTGAAACGCTCTCTCGCATTAGCTCTATTAATACCGTCTACGCTAGTAACAGCTATATTATTCTCTCCGCTACGAGTTACGCTACTAACTAGCAACTAGTTAGATTAATTAAGGGCCTCGACGATCTTTGCTACTTACTCTTTACCTAGAGACTATATATTATTAGAGAGGCCTATCTTTGTTGATCCCTCGACTCGAGATAGGTTGTATTTAGCAATGCCCTAATCTACTAGCCTAGTAGCATAGGACAGGATCTAAATCGGCATCTTCTTATCGGTATAGTACGTAGTCTTTTCTAGGCCTATAGATTCGACTATCTCCTATACGATACGGGAAGCAGTCCGGTTCTGCGATACTAACTCTATAGTAGTAGCTAGATTATGTGTCGAGTTAGTATAAGCCTTAATGTCTATCTATAGGGCCCTGTTTAGTTCCTCCTATATCTTATTAGCACCGAGACCTCGACTATTGCCTAGATCGACGACTATCGAAACCTTAAGAGCATCTTATAGAGGCTTCTTCGTAGCCTTGCTAAAGAGCTAGGCTATATAGATTATCTTACGACTATAGTTCTACTGTCGCGCTCTAAGGAAGATAATAGCTAGGTAAGGAATCATTCGACGGAGGTTGCTAGTGTCTATCTTCCGGATAGAGTTATATATAATTAAGTGCGGCTTAATAGTCTAAACAAGGCGGCATATAGTAGTAAAGGCTAGATCCTTAACAGTGCTATTAATATTAGTACCGTCCTATACGGATTTAGTACAGACCGACTTATAGATAGAGAGGACAATATCGATGTATTTAGTATGCCGCATATGCTTAATAATAGCCTTATATACCTCCTTCCGAGTTCCGGAGATAGTCGCAGTACCTTTACTAGCTATATTATCTCCGCCGCGACCGCCGAGCTCCTTAATAATAGCCGCCTCGAGTAGCTTACTAGTAGCATCAATCTTTCTACGCTTTCGCAACTCGTAAATCTAGCGGGTAGCAATCCGGGTTCTATACGAAGCCTTTATAACAAGATCGTTTAGATAGTACTTCGCCTTCTCCTTAATAATGCCTAGAATATCGAGATTAGATACATCCGACTAAATATTGTACGTAAGCGGCTTATCTGCCTAGTTCTTATCCTAGTAGGTCTTAAGAGGCGTATAGCTGCTATTTATATCGGTATAGAATATAGCAGGCACGATAATAAGCTACTCCTTGCGGTTATACGGGCGAGTGCTCTCTACGCTCTCTATCTTAACTATACGATTACGAGTAGCAGTTATCTAGTCTCCGATAATTAGAATTAGAACCTTGTCCTAGAACTCGTTATTATCTAGATCTAGCTGTATGAACTGCTCGAATTTATCGTTATATACCTTATATATCTCCTAGATTAATGCTTTATCGTAGTATAAGGCTAGTATAGGGATAATTAGAGTTCTGCCCTTATTCTTAATCTTAACTAATAGCTATAGAAAGCGCTCCTATAGCATACTACCCTTAACAAGGACAAAGAGATGCTCTAGCACGCGATCGACTTTAGCTTCGGCATACTAGGCATCCTATATCTCGGTGTCTTTACTAGTGTTATAAGCACTCTTAGCCTTCTTCTTAGCCTTCTTCTTAGGTTGCTTCTTAAAGTCGAAGCCCTTAAAGCGCTACTAAATTGACTTAAAGAGATATCTAAGCGCCTAATCGATCTAGTATAAGGATATCTTCTTCTTCTTGTCGTTACTAGTTACGCCGCGGAAGATCGTTCGAGGGTTAAGCTCTTTGCTATAGTCTAGTATATCTCTCGTTAGGCCGCCTTCTAGGAATTCTAGGTAGATAGCTATATGCGCAGTAGTCTAATTATCTTAGTATATAGCACTACCAATTATCTAGGCACCTCTACGGTTAGATAAACGGTAGAAGTTGTCGTATACGAGCACCTAACGACGAGATATACGAGCTGTCTTTGCGATAAAGGCACGATAGGCCTTTGCTGTCTTACGTACGAGACGCTAAATAGTGCGAAAAGATCGACTAACGCCTATAGCACTAAAGAGATTAATAACTCGCGACTTGATACTACTAGTATAGAGGTATAGGCTAATCTGCTTACTAAACTAGGAAGACTTCTTTAGCGCGATCGAGCTAGTAACGATCTAGGTTATTAGTATAGTACGCTTCTGTATACAGCGGTGCTTGTCGCTAATAATATCTTCCTATTTATTATCGTCGTCGTCGCCGTCGTTACTAGCTATATCTTTCTTCTCCTAGGCGTCTATACTCTTTATAATCTTTGTACGGCTATACTTCTTATTAGGCAGTACGGATTGTAAGAGTCGGTACTAGCTAGGAGCTATAGTTCTAATAACCTAGTTAATCTATGCGAGGAGATCGGACTTACCCTCCTTCTAGTACTCGTTAATAGCGGCTTCTAGATTGTATTTGTTAAAGAATCGCTTGCCGATAAGATGCTTTAACTCCGTACGCAGGACCCTAGTACTAACTAAACCTTCGCTCTTCGGGAAAGACTTCTTAATAATCTTGTTAGCCTTCTTCCGGTAATCGCGTATACTAGCGATACCTATATACATACCGACGAGCTTTGCGTACGTAAGGTACTAGTCGTCTAGGATGCGAGAGATATACTTAAACTTCTGTTTATCGGTTATACGAGTCTTACGCTTCTTACGCTTCTTCTAACTCGACTAACTAGGTCTACTAGGCGTCTAACCTAGAGTTACCGGAGCCTTGCCTTTAGCTCTACTACCCTTACTCTTCGTAGTTAGGCGAGCGTCCGTCTCTTCCTCTTTAGACTCGTCTACCGACACTTTATCTTCCTAATTACGGTCTAGCTCGGGATTGTAACCTAGAGCATTGCCCGCCCGCTATTCGGCCTCTAACTTATTAGCGCTTAGTCTATCTTCCTAATTAGCAATATCTAAGTCGCCTTTATCCTTATTAGTATCCTTATACACTTCTAGAACTTCTAGCTAATTACGGCGGATAATAATAGGCTTATTTCGACGAGCTCGTAATAAGCGCGGCTATTAGCGACGCGTATATTCGGCGGTACGCTAACGAGCGCGCTGCTCCTAGCGTAGTCGAGCTCTACGGTCGGCTAGGTCTTAGGCGTGTCCTTATAGTAAAGCTTCAAGCATGTCGCTCGTATTAAACACATCGCGATTGTTGTTATTAGCGGCGGCGGCGGCGGCGGCATTGCTATCGCTATCGCCTAGTAGCAAGTCGGCTATTTCTATATCGCCTATAGCGGAGCGCTATCGAGTTAGATTAGTGCGTGTGTATATATAATAGTATGTATAAAATATAGACTATTAGTTACAGGTCGAGTCGAAGCGGAAGTAGATTGTAAGAAGCTAAGAGTGTTTAAGCCTTAGGCGTAGACTAGAAGCGTAGAGACCTACTTTTATTTTATAAAAGTAAAGTGTCTAGAAGCATTACTTATTTCTTCTAGGTATTCACGATTTACGACAAGATAGTACTAGACTAGATAAAGCAATATATCGCACAGCTCTGCGACACCTTTTAACGCAGTTAGCAACGCGTACGATATACGACAAGCCGGATACCTACATTGCGCCGCAGCGGAGTAATCTACGCGTTTAATTACAACCGCGATAGTCGACTAAATAGTAATAGATTCTTTAAACCGTGCGGCGACTATTGCTTAGGCTAATAGCAGTAATCGTAGTATTAAGAGAATAGATATCAAGAATATAGCTTTAGCTTGTAGCTAGCCTAAGTAGCTCTAGCGTATCTAATATTACTTAACACTATAATATCGGAGAGCATCGAGACCTATATAAAAGGTACTTAGAAATGGACGCGCTATACGATAATGCATATCTTATATATATATTGTTAAAAGCGACACTCGGCCTTTTTAGCCTACTTAAACTAGCTTCGGCGCATTCGCAATATTGCAATACTACTACTTTAGACACTTCTATACCTTATATATTATATACTCAAAATCATACCGTTAGAAGAATAGTAGCGAACAATTAGAGACGAAGGGAAGATAGTTAAGAAGGAAGGGAGGACGAATGGAAAGCACTATATACTAGGGCAGAGGAGGTACTAAAGGCGGAAGATAGAAGAACCCCTAAGAGGGCATATAGAATAATAATCTTAGAAGTTAGAACTCCTTAGAGGACTGAAAGCAATCCACAACTAGGCAAGCTACGTAATCACAAAGGTAGCTAATACAGTCGTAGCAAAGATTACGAAGAAACAATAGGAGATAAGCCTAAACTACCGCACCTAGGTAGCAGTAGCTAGTTAGGAGGCGCTAAAACCCCCGAGGATAGTAGTTAGAGTCTATATTACGGACCTATAGGAGCAAAAGGAAATCTAAGGACTTATAGGGAAAGAGATTGTAGAAAGAATTGCAGTTAAAGAGGTAATTAGGGCTAGGAACGAAGGAAAAGGGGTAATTAAGCTGTTTATAGTACAAGAGTAGGACAAAAAGAAGCTAGAAACACAAAAAGAATAGACAACTAAGATAGGGAAAACAGCAAAGGTCTCCTAATAGCAATTTATAATTATAGCCTATAGTATAATAAGAAGCTTTAAGGAAGAATAGGATATTAAGAGCCTATAGAGACAAAACTAAGCTATATACCTAGGCCTAAGGATTACAAAAGTGGCATAGATTAAAAGGAAAATCGAAGAGACTAAGAAGCAGTCTTCCCTAATTATCTAGATAGGGAGTATAGAGCAAGCTAATATAGTGCTAGACTAGGGGTTGTTCTAGGACTTTGAAAGATTAGAAACAGAGATATATAGAAGCAACTATAGGATAATGTAGTGCTTCAAATGTCAATACTATAGACACTTAGCAGCTAAGTATACAAAGACAACTAATACCTGCTCCTATTATATAGGGGATTACTAGGTCAAAGAATGTAAAGTATATAAGGGAGAAGCAAGATATGTATACTACACTAAAAGACACCCCTCTTAGGCGAAGGAATGCCTAGTAAGAATATAGGTAGCTAGGAAGGCAAAGGAAGCTAGAATTAATACACTAAAAAGATACATAACAAGCTAGGGCAGCTAGGTATAGAAGCAACCTAGCTAAGTACTACAAAAGAGGTCTAGACAAGATAATAGGTTTATATTTAGGGCCTTACTAGTATAAGAGAGTTACTAGTAACTAGGGAGACTAAGATACCTTAATATTGCAGGAAAGGAAGCAGGGTAGATAAAGCTTAGTCAAATGTTAGTCTAAAATAAGGGAAGACTAAAGGAAAACCTATAGGGAAATAATATAGATAAAACCTAATGAACATTGCAATATTACTAAACATTATATAGTATAATATTAATAAAAGCAAAGATAAGGTACAGAGGAGCTTCCTTTAAGCACTAAACCTAAAAGAATATTACATTATTGCAATCTAAGAGCCCTAGCTCAACCTATATATAAAGAGACTAGTAACAGTTAAAGACCTAAGATACTACCTAATTATCTATAACTAGGGAGCCCTAAGGATATGCATCTATATTAGCAAGGAGATAGATACAGAAACCTAGTAGGCTATACTATAGGAGGATAGGGACCTAATATTAGTTTAAGTAGAGACATCCTAAGGTACACTCTAAGTCTACTATATATACAACCCACTACTAGACTTAAGAAGCAGTACCTAACTAAAAACCCTAGAAAGACTACCTAGAGTTATCTAGGGGAACACCTACTAAATCCTACTTAGGGATTTCAACCTCTACTATCCCCTCTAGGGTTCAGACTTTACCCTAGCTTACTACTTCCTAGTAGGAAGACTAATTAACATATTAGAGAGGGAAGGAATAGAAATTGTTACCCTAAAGGGACTAATTACTTAAGAGGTAAGAGGAAGCAGTAGCATACTAGACCTATACTTTGTATTATATTAGATTAGGAACAGGATTATAAGATATAGGGTTAACTAGGAACTAGAAGAATTATTAGACTACTTCCTAGTGCAGATTGAGCTAAATGTCTAAGCCAATTAGGAAAGGGAACTAGAGGAGAAGCTCAACTAGAAAGGTACCTAATAGGGCAGGATTAGGGAGGAACTAGAAAGGGACCTAAAAATAGAGGAACTCTTAACAAAGTACCTACTAAGGCTAGAGGACATTAATAAGGCAGTAGAAGAACTAACAGGAATCCTAAAACAGGTAGCTAGAAAACATACCTTAGTAAAGAAACATTCACTATACTAGCAACTATACTAGACTAGTAAGTATATAAAGAAGGTTAAAGTAGTAAGGAAGGCTAGGAGGTAGTAGACACAAACCTATACCTAAGAAGCACGGGACAACTATAATAAAGCCTACTAGGAAAAGAAGATCCAGATTAAGAAAGACAAGATACAAGAATAGAGATCTATAATAGGAATAATTACAAAGAAACTAGAGGAGATATAGAGGATAGCTAAATAGGTAAGGAGACCTAAATAGGACAAGGATATACTACTACAATTCCCGGACATTATAGACTAATAAGGACAAATATAGACTATAATAGAAGGGAAAGTAAGAGCCCTAGGCTAATACTTCTTCTATAGAAAAGTACAAGTAGACCTATTAGATATAAAGGAGAAAGAATAAGAAACTCTACTACTAGGCATACTAAGAGACACCTAGGTTAAACCCGAAACTATTAAAAGGATCCTAAAGAAAATTCTAGGCAATAAGGCACTAGGAGAAGACAAGATCCACAACAAACTTCTAAAAGTATATAGGAAGGGGCTAGCCCTAGCACTAGCTAATATCTTTTTATAAAGCCTAGTACTAGGACACTACCTAAGACTATTTAGGAAGTCCCTAACAGTAGTACTAAGGAAGCTCTAGAAGGAAGACTATATACAGCTTAAGGCCTATAGACTAATAGCCCTACTTAATATAATAGGCAAGGTGCTAGAAAAAATTGTCGCTAAAAGGCTAACAACCTTTGCCGAGGAAAGGAATATCCTTCCTAAAGGCTAGATAGGAGGAAGAAAGAAGAGGTTAATACTAACAGCTATAGAACTAATTATAGAACAGATCAAGCATATCTAGCACTATAGTTAAAACTAGGTAGCAACCCTCCTCTCCCTTAACATCTTAGGAGCCTTTAACAATATCTCCTATAAAAGGCTCCTATATATACTTAAATAGAAAGCTATACTAAACTAGATAGTCTAATTTATCTAGTCCTTCCTATAGGAAAGATCAATACAGCTTATTCTAGGCAAATTCAAATTAGACCTAATGCTAACTAAAAAGGGAATCCCCTAAGGATTAACACTCTCCCTAATCCTCTTCCTTATCTTTATAGCAGACCTACTCCTACTCCTAAAATCAAAAAACACATTAGTATTAGGGTTTGTAGATAATACAAACATCTTAGCCTAGTCTAAGACAATAGAAACTAACTGCAAGATCCTAGAAGAGAAGCACTAGGAGTGTAAAAAATAGGTAAGGAGATATAGAGCAAAATTCGCCCCGGAAAAGTACTAGCTTATCCACTTTAGTAAGGCTAAATCAACCTATAATATAAAGCAATTAATCACTATCTAAGGCTTTAAAACCCAACTATTAGTAGAGCTTAGGGTACTAGGGATCTAGCTAGACCTAAAACTAAATTAGGGACTATAAGTAAAGAAGGTAAAGTAGAGGGCAGATGCTAATATATAATCTATTAATAGGCTTATAGCCTCTATATAGGGGGCTATATTCGAGAAAGCTAAAGTTATATACAAAGCAATTATTAAGCTAGTAATACTATATAGAGCATAGATATAGACAGCCTAGGAGAAAACACTAAAGAGGATTAAGCAACTAGTTAGTAGGTCCTAAACCTAAAGCCTAAAGAAAATCCTAGGAGCATACAAAACTATACTAATAAGGGTAGTAGAAATAGAATTAGGGATCCTACTAGTCAAACAATACTTCAAGGGACTAAGACACTAATATACAGCAAAGACAACGGAATACCTAGCCTAACAGACTATCTAAAAGGCACTAGATAAGATAAAAGCCTAGTATATTAGAACTAGGAGGCGAGATAGACTATAGATAACTCCCTAGAAAGTTAAAGACCTAGAGCAATATAGAGTCTTAACAAGAGAAATGCTAGAGAAAGAGCTTTAGGGACTAAATATAAGGCTAAAGGAAGACAAGCTAAGGGGAGAGAAACAAAGCCTAGTAGAATCAATTACTAAACACCTATAAGAGTAGGAATAGAACAAAACACAAGTTAGACTAGGAACCCTAAAGGCACTAATCAAATTTGGTTAATACAACTACTAGCTCTACAAGGACCTAAACAGGGCCGAAGCAAGCCTAGCTATCTAAATTAGATCTGAATATATTAGACTCAGATCTTACCTATTTAGAAGAAACGTCCTAGGAATTAAAAGTGGGGCTTGCTAATGTAGCTACCAATCTTAGAACCCTAAGTGTATACTGCTAGTCTGCCCTTAATAGTTAGAAGGCAGAAGTAATTAAAGACTAAAAGCAATAGAAAGGGAATACGACAAGCTAATCTAGAGCAAAGAAGACCTAAAGAGGACAGTAAAGTAGATCATTAAACAGGGATTTATACAACAATTCGTACTAGCAAAGAAAACTAAGGAGTAGATAAGAAGGAGGGAAGAAGAGGGGGAAAAAGGGCAAGGTAGTAGGCAAGGTAGTTAGAGGGTAACAACTATAACACTAGTACACCCTAGAGGAAGGAAAACAAGGAAACGAGGAAGATTAATACTTATAAATAGGATAGGAGGGAGGTTTTTACTAACTAAGTTGGTTTCCTACCTAAAACAATATATAGAAATAGACCTACATAGGCCGAAAGGCACTACAATAGGCAAATGAAATATCTATCTATCTATATACTCAAAATTGCACGCTCTATACGACAATATAGGTTTTATTGTTGTAGCATTAAAAGCGACATGCGACATTTTCGTAGGTTAGTCTCTAGTTGCTAGATTTAGTCGAATTCGGGATAGTAGCTTAATTGTAGGCTTTATAACTTAATAACCTAACGTCGCATATATATAATTTTTACATAGGATGTCTTCCCTTTGCCTGCGCTATCGAATGCACTAATAATATTTATATATTTCGCGTTGTATAGAATGCTAGAAAAATAATATATGCTATATAGTCCCTCTCTACCCTTTGTCCTTAGACCCTCGTAAGCGAGGGCAGCAAGCCGGAAGCCGAGGGTCTAATTAGAGACAGCTATACTGCAGACTTTCCGATTCCTTCGTTTCGTAAGTCTTAATAGTAAAGAGCGTAATAAGAGAGAGAGAGAGAGGAAGAGAGAGAGAGAGAGATCTTACTTACTAGGATCGATAGGGTAAGTTAGCGTTTTCTATATAAGCTAGTATACTATCGTTATAACCTTCTTACTAGACAATAATTATATCTGTCTCTTTCTAGAAGCTCCGTCGACTTTATCGGTTTCGATATTAGGATAAAGATATCGAATAGGACAAGGAAACTCCCTTTAACGCTATAGCTATCGAGGACGTTGTAATATATATGCTAACCCTCTACGAGTTCTAGGAGGAAGATAGCACAATTAACTACTTACGCTAACGAGGACGAGGCTATCGACGCGATTAAGCGCACGAGTAAGGAGGCCGCGGCGATTAAGTGTTACCTATATATAGGAAGCCGCTCTACGGAACTAAAAAAAAAATTATTCAACTTTTCTATACGTAGTTAGCGAATTCAGGATAGAATATCCTATCTCCTATTAGACCCTTGCTAATAGCGTACGAGCTACCGGTTTATTTATAAACCCCTTACGTAGTCTTCCTTCTAAACTGTACTATATTAAGAAGACCCGAGATCCGGTGTATATAGAACAAGAAGGAAGTTACGAGCACAAAGCGAAAATAGCTAGAGAAGGAGGCAGAGAATATCCTCTTTAGGAGCGTGCTAAGCTCGATTATTAACAATAATATAACTACTTATTAGGGCTCGAAAATCTAGACAATTAAGGATAGAATATAGATAGAAAAGCTTATAATCTGTTCTATGCTAGTAGAGGGTTTGCAGTTAGACTAGGGGAACCGTTACATCTACCCCTATATACGGAATCCTAGACTAAGTTTCATTACTAACTATATTGCATAGAGGGTGAAGTGTTGGTTTTTCCGGATATAGGATATATAAATATATACAGTGCTTAGGATAGCTGTCTTTTTAATTCTTAGTCTGTAATTATAAATACTTACTTACGACCTAACCTCTACATTTAATCAAATATCGAATATACAATAAGAACAGAGCAGAACAAAAAACACGATGCGTTCTATCCTCACCTTCGCCTACGCTTTTACTATAACTATTACTCTCGCACTAGCCGCCTCCGCTTTCGATATCGGAACTAAATGTTCCTGCGGCGAACTTTCGTAATATATAAAGGGAGGAGCTCTAGGATATATAGAGATCGGCAGATCTGTAAGCTATATAGATAGGGATAATAGTCCTAGGGGCTGTAGTAAATAGTGTACTAAGGGACTGTATAACTATAGTTATTAGAAGAGTTAGTAAGTACGAAGTAGCGTGTCTTCTACGGATTTTTTTTTTAAATACCTATTGCTAATAGATAAGGGAATAGTGCGAAGACAGGACCGCTTTGTGTTTGTAGCAATAATGCTACTACCTCTTGCATTAGTGGACAACGTAAGCTACGATAACCTAGGCGAATCGATCTACAAACTCGTCGACTAACTCTACCGTCCTAATAAGCACCTAGGAATTTTGTTACGAAGGCCACTTAGGTACGCTAGACAAGTACATACCTTCTCCGGTATAGATAGACGTAGAATCAGATATTACACTTCCTTGAGAAATTAAGAGCTAGTGCCTCTCTCTATGTCTTCAGCATTAATGCTGCTAGGAGAGCAATCTTTGAGGAAACTCCGCGCGTAAGCCCTGATTCCTTACTAGGGACGATACGTCCACTAGTTGCGAACCAACGAGTACTTCGCTGCAGCTGAGTGGAGATGAACGCTGATGAGATAACGAAGGGGTGACTGCTTCCATTGCACTTGAGTTCCATAACGCTTGTTGTCACAACGAGCAACGGACTACGATCAGGTCTTGGAAGGTGATTTGATTTATTTGAATGATTCCCAGACTGAATCCCTTTCCCAATGCGATACATTCTCCTAAGGCTTCGCAAGCAGGATCTGGAGAAAAGAGCTTTTGGGCGTGAGATGGCTCGGTAGTACGAATTGGCCGGTGCCATCGATATCTGGGGAATTCGTTGCTACAGTCACTGAACAGTATACTGCGAGGAATCGGTACGAAGCTTGCAAGGTAAGATGCAGTTGCAGCGGTAGCGTACTTGAATTGCGGTGCTGAGCCTTGAGTCTCGCGAACTGGTGGTGCCTGAGCTGGCGTTATCATTGAAGTCCACGTCGCTTAGCCTGGCTCCTCGCGTGCTGCTGTGCTCATGTGTGGCGAGATCTTTCCCACCGCGTCGGGTAGCCCGTCTAGCAGGCACAGGAGAGGGTCTTGCTGCCGTGAGCGCATCGTATCGACCCGCGACGCCCGTACGGCCAAGTCCACGGCAGAGTGTGAGTGGGTTGTCATCCTCTGTTTTGTAGTTGTATGGCAGAGTGCTCAACAACAACG
Source organism: Pseudocercospora fijiensis CIRAD86 (assembly GCF_000340215.1). Classification (NCBI taxonomy): domain Eukaryota; kingdom Fungi; phylum Ascomycota; class Dothideomycetes; order Mycosphaerellales; family Mycosphaerellaceae; genus Pseudocercospora; species Pseudocercospora fijiensis. The sequence goes on from NW_006921533.1 coordinate 7,983,866, forward strand.
TGCTGTCCTTGTGCGCAGGTCGCAATGTGCAGTCTCTGTTTCCGCGTGGCATTCGGCCCATCTGGAGCTGCAAGTGCGCTGGTGTGCAAGAAGTGATCCAGTGCTGGGTTCTGCGCTGAGCGTGCTTCATTCACATCGATCGATGATCAAGAAGTTCCATTCCAGACATGATGCCAAGGTGGGGAATTCTTGAAAAGCTTTCAGTCTCAAGAAACGAGTATGGGATCTCTTGGTGTGGGAAGCCTTAATGATTCACACTGCGTAGATGAGCATCCCCTTAGAAATAAGACTCTTACCGGTGTAGCCATCATCCTTCTACATCCTGGTATGGAAAAATGGTATTTAAGTCGTCTCTAAATTGAGACCCTGAGTCTCTCGCGAAAAAGATCTTCCCCCAGACCAAACTCTTCGTGTGCGCCGCTTATTGCTGCTAGGAGAATATAGGTATAGTTAAGTAGCCTTCCGCTTCTGGATGAAAGGGCATCTTGTAGTGGTAGCCGTCTTGAACTACGTGAAGAGACACAAAAGGGATTCAGAGGCAATAGAACAGCCCACTCGGAGCAGCTGAGTCTCCCTCGGCGTTCCAGGTCGTGCCCTTCCGTAGCCATGATCGTGTTTCCCAGTGCTGATGGGAAAAGTGAGAGAGAGAGAGGGCGAAGTTCCGCCAAGATTGTGGCCTGAGGCTTGTATATATACATGACTCGTGCACTCCTTTCACGTTGCATGCACAATAGAAGCAAGGAAACCGAAAGACCAAAGGACGAATGAAAATACCACAACATACTTAACAAGCGAGTATATTATATCCTAGCGTTTATTTAGATAGTATTTCAGCGAAAAACTGCAACCGACCTGGAAATTCTTCGATAAATCATACTTCTTCGCGACTATGTATACCTACGACATCCGCTTCCCACGAAGTTCCACCTCATTCCACTCCTCCTCCCTCCGAACCTGCACTACGGGTCCAGTATACTCATGTCGTTTCTTAACCACGAACATAAGCAAAGCCAGCAGCATGACCGACCCGAAAATCAACGACACCCAGTTCATAGACTCAGGCGTAGGGTTTGGCGCAGCTGGGAAGAAGACCAAAACAAAAGCCAAGCTGAGGAAGCAGAGAGCTAGAAGATTAATCGGAAGGCCGAGGTTTCCCAGCGGGAAGCGTGTGGTGGGGAGTTTGTAGCGGGTGAGTTTGCGGTAGGTGATGCAGGTGATGGAGATGAGGTAGGAGGCTAAGATCGCTGCTGCGCCGAGGGAGGCGATGATGTTGAAGGCTAGGGAGGAGCCGATCAACACCAATGAGAGGATGACGGTGAAGACGAGAGTTGCGCAGACGGCGTTCATGGGAATCATGTTGCGGCTGGAGACTTTGGAGAAGAATCTGGAGAAGGGGAGACCGCGGTCACGTGCGAAGGAGTAGAGTTGTCGGCTTGATGTGGTGACCATGTTGATGGCGCAGAACATTAGGCTGAGGATGATGTAGGCGACCATGATGGCGGTGCCGGTCACGGATCCGGTGGCGTTGAGGAGGATCTCGATGTATGGTTGTCCTGTTGGGGAATTGATGGCAGCCTCGATGTCGCCGGCTCGGAAGAGGACTGTGAGCAGCATGAGGAAGGATATGCTGAAGTTGAGAGCTGCGGCGCCGACCATACAGCGTGGAAGCCATTTGCTGGCATCCTTGAGTTCTTCGGCCAGGTGACAGATGGAGTCGGCTGAAGTGAGGGTGGTGACTGGGGCGATGATGCCGATGAGAACGGCTGTGGAGAGATTTGGCCAGCCGTTCTCATTATTCCACTGGTCAAAGACTTCCTTGCGAGAGGATTGTGGGCCCATGGCCAGCAGTACTACTTCAAAAGCAATGTATGCTGCCACGTGCAGGATCAGGATGATGAACTCGAAGACTGGTAGCTTCTCCACGAGCACCGTGTTGAACAGGACTGCGACTAGTGCAATGGCGATGGTGAATAAAGTTGCATGCCAGCCTTGAAAGGTGATGGACGGATTGACGAGGATAGCAAGTCCTTCCATTTGCACTGCGGCGGCATAGCTCACGCTTGCGAGTCCGACCTGCCAGCCAAGCACAGTCAGCCATCCTACCAAATAGGACAGCAACTTCTGGATGGACTGTGGAGCGAATTCCGAGATCCAGTGATACTGTCCTCCCGCGGATGGAGCCATGGAGCTCATTTCTGCCAAGCTCAGGGTGGAGAGGAACAATCCTACAATACATGCCAGAAACATGTACGCAGCTCCAGCCGGTCCTCCGTTGGGCAAAGACCAGATGACGGTGATCAAGGCATATTCCCACGCACAGCCTAGGATGGATGCAAAGCCCACGATGGCCCATGGACCGAAGTAACGACGCAGTTCCTGGATTTTGCCCATGCGCCACATGTCTCGCTTGTCCAGGGCGGTGGAGAGGCGTCGTGGAGGGGCGTCAATGTTGATGGTGTCATCTTGTTCGACTGGTGATGGGCCAGCAACTTCGGAGACGGCATGGTCGCTGGATTTCACGTCGCTGAGGACGCCGAGCATGGTGGGCTAATGAACCCCTTATACGGCGTGTCACTCGGGGTAGAATTCAGAGGCCGCGTTGCCGATTCTAGCTTTCACCGGACCACCTGTGGCATGTCAAGATGCTCGACTGCATGCGGTCGCCGCAAGGAGACGAGGGTCAGTAGTACAGTCACGAGTGTGTGAAGGCAGACTCCTCGTTGACGAGATTATTATGGGGGAAATAGGGATGCCACTCGGGCCTGCCTGCCGCGCGGATTGTTCAGCATTGCATTTCTTGGGGGAGGCGGCGCGCGCTACGCTTCACGCATCTGGCGAAGGACGTGTATGTAGCCATACGGACACTATTGCGAGATGCAGATCCTACTACTTTCGTCTGGCCCCTCAGCTGTGCCGTGTGAACAGGAAGCGTGCCGCCAAGGGGGAAGTTGGAGAACACGTGACCAGATCAGGCCCCTTTTCGATTGGCTGAAAATATGGTGACTACTGTACTGCTATTCCTTCCGAGCTGAAGATCTACATCTACACCGACACTTAGAAATTGCAGATACACTATGCTCCACGACAGCATGCAGAGGCAGGCCACGAGCGCGACGTCCGTGGCCAGTGCTACCACTTCAGCCCTGCCTACACAAGCTGACACGTTGCGCGGTCGGCTGATACCCAGAACAGGATGGATGAAGAGAATACCGTCGAGAGTAGACTTCCTCACTCCTCCGACTCCTCCCGCCGATCATTGTCCCGCCTATCACACCAACGAGACCTCAGCATGCACAGCGCAGCATTCAACAGCCAACAGCCCGCGCGAGCGGACTCTGATTCCATTCCATGCCCGTGGACCAGCACCCATCCATCATGCGTGTGAATCTGCCGCTGCCGCTGAATGTATACGGCGCTCCAAATACAGCACAGCTTGCTTACTACTCGTGCAGTGCGCGACCGCCGACCGCCAACCGCCAACCCCCAGCGTTGCTTGTCAATCCTTCGTTCGCCGGCTTTGACCGAGCACAGGCCAGGCCCTCGATACGCCAACGCCTCTCTAACACCAACCTTATTTCACCGATCACCTGCGTTCTACCTCTCCCGTGAACCATCTCCCTTTCTACCACAACTACACCTGCCGATTGTGTCGTTTTGAGGAGATGTAGCAGCCTCCTTCCTTTCACTCCTTACAATGCAGCACCAGTGAACCAGAACCAGCATCCCAAGACTTGAGCACAAATGCCTTCGTCAGCTGTCGAACGAACGCGCTTCACCACCTGGACTGATTGGAATCATCAGCCGGGTCTATGGATCGTTACCGTGCTCTCGCTCAGCTATGCTTCGCTCACCTTGATCGTTCGACATCTCATAAGGAGGAAGTTTACCAGCACTGATGCCATTCTTTGCGCTGCTTACGTCTTTGGAGCCATTAGCTATGCTCTTATGTTTGCAGCCCTACAACAAGGGGCTGGCAAGGCTCCAACGCGACTGACAGCCGATGCATATGCCGACTCCTCGAACGTGAGTTGATCTGTATTTCTTGTAGCAAGTCTACTTTGCTAAATCATACCAGCTGCTCTACACGAGTATCATATTCCTCCTTCTCGCATGCGGCACAGCATCGTGTGCATCACTGGGCCAGCTGGAAGAGATTATTATCGGCCGCAAAGACAAGAGAATATGCTGGACAAGCATGGCATTTTGCGCCTGCTCGACTATCGCAAACCCTATCATCGTCTCCGCCGGATGTTCCAGCACTCGAAGCTTGGATGTTCACCCCGCCGGATGCTCTGCGCTCGTCTCTCGCTGGAGCGCTACAATCGTCCTCATCATCATCAACCTGCTGCTTCCTGCTCTGCTCCCGTTCTACCTCTTCAGAAAGCTGCATACGAAAGTTAATCGCAAAGTCAGTATCTACGTCGCATTCGCCTTCCCGCTCGTCAACATCCCGGTCGCCGCCGTGGCTCTGCGGCTGTACGTTCGATTCAACCAAGTAGGAAGTGATGGCACGGGCATCGTCAACTTCCTGTGCGCTTTGGAAGTCCTCCTCGGATGGAGTCTCATTTGCGTGACTATCCCAATCGGCCGCCCCATGGCTCTACGATTTCACACCAACGGCACCCTCATACTCAGCGAGTACGGCAGTAATGTCACACCAGGTCGAAATACGAAGACCATTTCCGAACCGCCGAGCAAGCGTGCAGCGTCTGTGCCTTACGACAACGACTTTCATATAGATCGATTCATGCATTCGTCTTCGGCTAGAAGGAGTTCGAGCGTGGCGCCTGATCCGGAGACTATGCGTGGCATTCGCAAGACGGTCACGATGGAGGTGGAGAATCATGATCCGATATCTTTTATCATGAAGGAACAAGCCTAGTGTCTTGGGATTGCGAACCACAGTCTTTATTCAAAGCATCAATCATACCGGTTGACGACGTGCGACAGGAGTCGGGGACCGAGGAGAACTGCGCGTCGTGAATCAGCACGATCCAAGTTTCTGGCCCATCGATCTCATCAGCCTCAGACCTCTCGCAGAGCCAAAAGGAGGAGGCCCTGCCGCGAAGCCATGATGGCCCACACATCGCTGTTGAAAGCTCAGATCTCACCGGGGTAGAGCGCATGGTCGATTGTGTATGGAAAAGTGTGGAGAACCAGCTGCAGAATGGGACAGACACCATTGCAATTTCCATTCGATATACACCCACATCTCACAGTCAAGACGAGCAGTAGGAGAAGGCAGACCTGCGCAGCGGCGACTTAGAGGCTGACAGCGACGTCTGGGCTGCCACCAGGCTACGAATTTGTGCCAAACTTCATTGGAGACAAGAGGCATGATAGAGCAATCACGCCCATAAGGGAATCCGAATCCCGCATTCTCTCCACAACTGACGGCTTGGGTGTGACTTTGTTAAGGCTTTGTGAATAGTCTTCTCTAAGCTAGAGCCTCTCTAAAATTCTACCTTCTAATATTCTATCCTCCCTCCCTATCTATCTAATACTATACGCCTGAAGAGAGCGTCTAGGCACACACACGCACGGAATTCAGATTTCGACAGTGAAAGTCAGTCGAGAAGAGTCGTACGTAAGCGCTGCCTCCACACAGTCCCTCGAAGCTCGGTGCCTCAGGCAAGATCATCGGAGCTACGTCATCGGAGCCACGTGCGCAGAGCCTCAACTCCATCCGCAGCAGCAATCCCAGATACGCATCTCAGGCTTCCATCAACACAAACAACTCTTTATTACCACCACGCCCACCACCACCGCAAAAATGGGCGCCTTACTCTCCCTCCCCCTCCTCGCAGTCCCCTCAATGGGCACCCTCCTAACCTTCGCCGCCTCCTGCTGCGGCGCAGCAACCTGCGGCGCCGTCTGCTCCGCCTGCGGCAAATGCAACAACAGCATCGCCACGCGCATCGCCTACGCCTTCATCCTCCTGATCAACTCCCTCCTCTCCTGGGTCCTCCTGACGCCGTGGGCCGTAAAAAAGCTCCAAAAAATCCTCCTCGACTACGTCACAATCTCGTGCGGCGGAAACGAATGCACAGGGTTCGCCGCCGTGCATCGCGTCAACTTCGCACTAGGATTGTTTCACTTCGTGCTGGCTTTCTTGTTGCTTGGAGTGGAGAGTTCGCGGGATAAGAGGGCGGCGGTGCAGAATGGGTTTTGGGGACCGAAGGTTTTGGTGTGGGTGGGGTTGATTGTGGGGAGTTTTCTGATTCCGAATTCTTTTTTTGAGGTTTGGGGGAATTATGTGGCGTTTGGAGGGGCGGTGCTGTTTTTGTTGTTGGGGTTGGTGTTGTTGGTGGATTTGGCGCATAGCTTTGCGGAGTTTTGTATTGAGAGGATTGAGGAGACGGGGTCCGCGGTGTGGAGGGGGGTGTTGATTGGGGCGACGTTGGGGATGTATCTTGGGGCGATTGCGATGACGGGGGTGCAGTATGCTTTTTTTGCGAGTGGTGGGTGTAGTATGAATCAGGCGGCGATTACGGTGAGTGGATGCAAGGTGGGAGAAGAGGATATTGCTAACGTGTACAGCTCAACCTCATCTTTATGATTGCCGTCACCGTCATGTCGATTCATCCTACTATCCAAGCGAACAACCCAAGAGCCGGTCTCGCGCAGGCCGCAATCGTCTGCATCTATTGCACCTACCTCACCATGAGCGCCGTCGCCATGGAGCCAGATGACAAGCACTGCAACCCCCTCGTCCGCGCGACCGGTACCAGAACCGCTAGCATCATCCTTGGTGCAGTCGTGACTTTCATCACTTGCGCCTACACCACCACAAGAGCTGCGACTCTCGGCCTAGCGATGGGCAGTGGAAATAAAGGCTACGTCTCGCTCGACCACGAGGCAGACACCCACGACTTGGTCGACACTCAACCCGAGTCTCGCCGCGCCATGCGACAAGAAGCTCTTAGGAGAGCAGTCGAGTCCGGTGCGCTGCCCGCCTCCGCACTCGACGAGAGCGATGACGAGGATGACGATGACGCGAAAAAGAACAAGAACGACGACGAGAAGCAGAGGACACAATACAACTATTCCGTCTTCCACGTCATCTTCATGCTCGCAACAGCTTGGGTGGCAACGCTTTTGACCCAGAATATCGGCGTCGACAAGGACATCAATGGAGAGTACGACCGATTCGTGCCTGTAGGCCGCTCGTACTGGGCGAGCTGGGTCAAGATCGTCTCGGCTTGGGTATGCTATGGCATCTTTGGCTGGACTTTGGCTGCGCCGGTCATTTTGCCGGATAGGTTTGATTACTCGTAGACGGCCGCGGACGATTGTTTTTGGAGCTTCATTGTTTGTAAGATCGAAATGCATCATGTGTCACAGGAGGCTGCCCCCTGCACAGCAGGTCTTTTGGTTGTGCAAACGGTGAGCATGCAGATTGCGTCCTAATATTTCCCAAGAATCAGCATGGAATGGAAAATTTCGGCAAACTTTTCCCACGACCGTACCAGATCTTGAGAGGGAAAGACCTGGTCGTCATTCACAGGTAGCGCTGGTCCGAAAATTCTGCGGCCATTGATGACGGAACGAATGAATAGAATCGCGGTCAACCGAAGATTCTCTAGCTCTATGCGATGCGATCCGACGATGCTCTGTCACCGGTAGTTAGTTGTCAAACAAACCGGCTTTTCAGTACTTGATGAGTGAGTGAGTGATTGAATCGCTTCCCTGCCGGAATGGCCCTCTGGTTCAGGATGCCGATGATGATGGCGCCTTCTATTATGCTTCGAAGGCTGCGAGGACGGGATTTCAAGGATCGGAAAATACGCCTATACGCTATCATGCACAGATTGACCGGCCTCAGAGGCTACGACCGGCTTTTCCCTATATATACTGGACTGGACTACAATTAAATGCGTGGAGTTCTCGATGCACCCTCCTCGTAGTAGAGATTTCTCCTCGCTAGATATCGAGCTAGGGCTAGCATTCCTAGGGAATTAGCGCGATCGGTATACTTATAGTCGCATTCCGCTTCGAGAGACCGCCGTCGGGAAACTCGACGAGAAGATCTTCGAAGTTATCGAAGTATAGAAAGGAAGTGCAAGTAATTGTTAGGACCACAGAGGCTGCACGTAATTGGCATGTAATCAGGCCGAGTGAAGCCAGGGTCTTGATGCCTCAGGCAGGGCTTGGCGCTTAGCGTTAGGCCAACTTGCCTGCTTTCCTCCCTCTCCTCCTAGATCCTTATCGAATACTACTTGTACCTACTACTACCCTATCTACCTGCTAATATACCCTTCTTATATAGTATTCGATCTACCCTTTAAGGGCAGTAGCTAGATAGTCCTTATTTTAAGCTTTTAGTAGTATAGCTACGAAAACTATCGACTTAACTATATTATACCCGAAGAACGGGACCTATACGCACTATTCTACTAAAACAACCGTACTAATTATTAAGCAAGGCCTTCTATACGGCCTATTATACTAAGTTAATCGTACTAGGCCGATATCTACTAATTCCGCTATATCTATATTATAGGGGCCTGCGATATATTATTAGTATTACCCCTTATAATAGCTAGCTTATTACGAAGCAACAACAATAACCGCGGCGCCGCTAGTAGCGCTAGTAATAACAACACTAGTAGTATAGAGCCTATTAATAAGGAGCCTATAGTTCTAGGTAATAATCTAGAATTGCCTATTAACGATATTCTTAATAACATTGTTAATCGACGATATAGCTAACTAGCCTTTAGCCCCTAACTAGTAGGGAGACTTTAAGAAGCTACCTAAAATAGGCTTACTACCCTACGTTAAGAGTAGCGGCTAAAGGATAACCTCCTCGAGTTCCGCCGCCTTTAGGAAGCCCCGATAACTACTACTAAACTAATAGTAGGACCTTCCTTACTATCTATTTAGAAGAAGAAGGATACTAAGCTTAAGGACTACACCGTATTTTACGGCTCTAGTCGCAAGTAATACAACGATTATATACGTAATAATAAGCTTAACTAGCGAAATATACTAAGGGCTCTTCTAGATAATTACTTACTAGTCGTCTATACTATATAGTGTATCGATAGCGACCTAGAACGCACCTAGGATAACTATTTTAACTCCCTTAATAAATAGACCGCTATTTAGTAGCAAAACTATAAAACTATTATACTAGATACCCTTAGAAACCCTATACTAAGGCAATAATATACTTAGGACTAGTACCTTCGAGCTAAACAAAAGACTAATTAATTGGCTCGCTCGTTTAAGGCCTATTTAAAGACCCTCGAAGATAATCTTCTAGCTAAGACTAATTCTATATAGATCTCGGAAATACGCCTAAAACTTAGGTAGGAGCTTATCCTCGAATTAGACCGTCGCCGTATATTTAAACAAGCTAATCTAATATGTATTTAATTTATAGTCGAAGTAGAAACAGCTAAACGAGCTATCTAGCTTTAGTAACGACTAGAATCGAGGATCCGACTAGCTAGTACTAACCGCGGTAACCGTAGTACCCGCGGAGGAAACTAGGGTTCCTACTAAAATAACAATACTAATAATAGGAATAGTAATAATAACCGTAGAAGAAGCCGTAGCCGGCGGCTATATAGAGGAGGCCGTAATAGGGGCCGTAGAAGGGGCTCGTATCTCTATAATACTAACCGCTCGGCTAACAATAATAGCAATAATAGCTACGGCAATCTCCTAACCGGGTTGAAGTGCTTTAACTATAATAGTACTAGCTATCTACTAGGCTAATGCGACAAGCCTAGAGATTAGACCCGGATTAACCGTACTTCCGCTAAGTATAAGAAACACCTTTTAGCCGCTAATACTACCCCTATTAGCTCTTCTAACTAGTCGAAAAAAGAGTAAGCGCCGCACTAACTGTTAGCCTTATATAGCGTAAGACTATCGATATTATGCTAGCTATTATACGCACCTATCTCGTTATAGGAAGGGTTATATTAGCAGGTAGATAGGGTAGTAGTAGGTTAGTATAGTATTCGATAGAGATCTAAGAGAAGAGGGAGGAAGGCAGGCTAGTTAGCCTAACGCTAAGCGCTAAGCTCTGCCTAAGGCACTAGGACCCTAGCTTTACTCGTGCTAGTTATATACTAATTATATATAGCCTCTAATATACGCTTCCCTTCTAAAGGCTACGCCCTCGTAGCCCTCTATGTCCCTATTCTAATCTCCTTATACTAACTTAGTAAGTCTAATAACTAACTCGCTCCGCGCTAAATTAAACGCTTAACTAATAGTTAACTAACTAATTATGTTATCCTGTCTAAACCTTACCTCCGACAATGTCTAACTTCTAACTGCGCTATTACTACTACTATAGTAACAATAAGGGGTTATATAGCTATATAAATTAAGGGCTAATAACTAATTATAATACGAGCGCGCCTTCCCTACTATAATAGGTAGGCGTACGGGGTATTGCAGCACTGCCCCCGTTCTAAGTAAGGTTGTCCGAGTTCTTTACGTCTACTCTAAAAGACCTAGAAATGTCCGCTTCCGAGGGTTATTCTTATTATTACGAGGGCTATTATTTACTATCGTAGTTTCGCTAGCTCTAATTAGTTAGGTTTAGCAGCCTTTAATTGTTAATCTTATTTTTAAAAACATAGTTCGTCTAGTTTCTATAAGTAAAGGCTATTATAAGTGCAATAGTTAAGGTTCGCTTCGCTTAAAGGGTCGGAAAGATCGAGAAGTAACCTATTATCCGCAAGATCGACCCCGGCTAGCTTAGCTCTATATTTTTGCCCTTAGTTAGTCTATTAATCGCTCAATCTTTTAAGCCTTAAGCCCTTCGAACGACTTCTTTTTAGCCTAGTTAGTATAGCGTGCCCCGGCCTTAGGCCGTAGTATAGGTAAGATAGTCTTCGTAGATATAGCGATAACTATCTTAGCGCTAACTTTACCTTACTTCTAATTTCCTTCTTCGACTAGCAATATACTCTATAATACTATTACTAATATAGTCGCGCGCTGTCTTCTAATATACTAGTAGCTCGTACTACGACGCTATCGTTATTATCGCTAGCACTATTCGCCTACGCGCGCGCCGCCTCTACCGACCGCCTAGGCCTTAGGGCCTCGATAGGACGTAGAAGTAAGAGAGGCGTTAAGAGAAGGGTCTCGTAGGGTACTCTAGTAAAGAGGTAGATCCTTTAATAAAGTAGGCGATTAGTCGACGCTTGTTAATAACCGGTACGCGTTTACTATAGTAGTATAGTCTCGTTGTCTATTAGGACTAAAGAGGTTATACGTAATTAGTATATAACTAGGCTCGAGTAAAGCTAGGGTCTTAATGCCTTAGGTAGGACTTGGCGCTTAGTATTAGGCTAACTAGCCTACCTTCCTCCCTCTCCTCTTAGATCTCTATCGAATACTACCTATACCTACTACTACCCTATCTACCTGCTAATATACCCTTCTTATATAGTATTCGATCTATCTTTTAAGGGTAGTAGCTAGATAGTCCTTATCTTAAGCTTTTAGCGGTATAGCTACGAATAAGACTAATCTAACTATATTGCTATTAGGGCTAAGGAGGCTATATATAATTAGCATGTAACTAGGCCGAGTGAAGCTAGGGTCTTAATGCCTTAGGCAGGGCTTAGCGCTTAGCGTTAGGCTAACTCTCCTACCTTCCTCCCTCTCCTCCTAGATCTCTATCGAATACTATACTAATTTACTACTACCCTATCTACCTGCTAACATAACCCTTCTTATATAGTATTCGATCTACCCTTTAAGGATAGTAGCTAGATAGTCCTTATTTCAAGCTTTTAGCGGTATAGCTACGAATAAGACTAATCTAACTATATTGCGCCCGAAGAATAGGACCTATATATACTACTTTATCGAAGCAACTGTACTAATTATTAAGCAAGGCCTTCTATACGGCCCGTTATACTAAGTTAATCGTACTAGACTAATATCTACTAATTCCGCTATATCCGCATCTTAGGGGCTAATAATATATTATTAGTATTACCCTCTATTATAATAGCCGGTTTATTACGAAACAACAACCGTGCTACCGCTAGTAGCGCTAGCAACGACAACGCTAGCGGCATAGTGCCTACTAAAGCGCCTCCTACTAAAGTGCCTACTAAAGTGCCTCCTACTAAGGTACCTACTAAAGAGCCTACTAGAGGGCCTACTAAAGAACCTATAATCGAAGGGGATAACCTATCGTTGCCCGTTAACGACATCCTTAGCAATATTATTAACCGTCGATATAGCTAACTAGCCTTTAGGCCCTAGCTAGTAGCGAGACTTTAAGAAGCTACCTAAAACAGGCTTACTACCCTACGTTAAGAATAGTAGCTAAGGAATAATCTCCTCGAGATTCGCCGCCTATAGGAGGCCCTAACAACTAATACTAAACTAATAGCGGGACCTTCCTCGCTACCTATCTAGAAGAAGGATACTAAACTTAAGGACTGTACCGTATTTAATAGCTCTAGCCGCAAGCAGTATAATAATTATATACGTAATTGTAAATTAAACTAGCGGAATATACTAAGGGCCTTGCTAGATAACTACTTATTAGTCGTCTACGCTATATAGTACATTAATAGCGACCTAAAGCGCACCTTGTTAGAGTCTAGAGGTATAGGCTAAGGCTTGGCGCCAAGACTTACGTAACTTCTAGCCTATAAGTGCGCCCGAGATCTATGCTTATTAAGCGCGGATACTTCCGATCTTTTGTCGCAGCGTAAGACGCTAGTAAACGGGCGCACTAGTGCAGCGGTCTAATATAGTATCCGCGCTTAACGGTCTATAGGTTTAACGGTCGCGCGTTCGATTCTCGGCGAGTCGGCGCACGCTTATTAGCCGACTAGGCTAATCCTCGGTAGACGCGGCTTCGGAGGCGCCTAATTGCCTTAGGCGCGCGACTCTGCTATAGGCGCACCTGCCTTAGAGAGGTCGACTTATAGGCAGTTAAAAAACGTCGCTATACTAGATTGCGACAGTTGTTTAATTAGCTACCTCGAGTGTAGGGTATACTAAGGCGTTGCCTAGCTATATATTCGGGTACGGGGTATACTAAGAAGACGTTGCCCGGCTGCATGTTCGGGTACGAGGTATAACGTTATAGGCTACGGGGGCTATAGCTAAGAAGAGGGAAGCGCGTATTAGAGTCTAGAGGTGCAGGCTAAGGCTTAGCGCTAAGACTTACGTAACTTCTAGCCTGTAAGTGCGCCCGAGATCTGTGCTTATTAAGCGTAGATACTTCCGATCTTTTGTCGCGGCGTAAGACGCTAGTAAACGGGCGTACTAGTATAGCGGTCTAATATACCTAGGATAACTATTTTAAATCCCTTAACGATTAGACCGCTATTTAATAGTAGGACTATAAGACTATTATACTAAACACCCTTAGCAACCCTATATTACGCTAGCAGTACGCCTAAGACTAATACCTACGTACTAAACAAAAGGCCGACTAAACCTCTCGATCCTTCGAGGCCTATCTAAAGACCCTTAAGGACGATTTGCTACCTAAAACTAATTCTATCTAGATCTCCGAAATACGCCCTAAATTAAGATAGGAATTAGTCCTTAAATTGGACCGCCGCCGTATATTTAAATAGGCTAATCTTACACGTATTTAATTTACAGTTAAAGTCGAAACTATAGAGCGTATAGTATAGCTATAGCAACGGTTAGAATCTAAGATACGACTATCTACTAACTGTAGTAGCCGCGGTAGAAACTAAGGAAGTACTCCCTAAACTAATACTACTAATAATAGAAATAGTAACGACTAACGTAGGAGAGGCAGGGGCCGATACCGCGGTAGAAACCCCTAGCAAAGAAGAGGACAAGGAAGGGGCTTATTTCTATATGCCCCTAATCGTTCCTCTAGCTCTAGCGCTAATCCGAGTAGGTATAGCAACCTCCTAACCGGATTGAAGTGCTTCAACTGCGATAGCACTAGCTACCTACTAGGCTAATGCGACAAACCTAAGGATTAGGCCCGAATCGACCGTACTACCGCCGAGTACCGTAAGCACCTTTTAGCCGCTAATACTACCCCTATCGGTCCTTCGAAAAAAGAATAGGCGCCGCACTAACCGTTAGCCTCGTACGGCGTAAGACTATCGATATTGTGCTAGCTATAATACGCTCCTACCTTGTGTAGGACACGAAGGGCACTACCTATTAAACTAAGGTTATACTAGATCTAGGAAATTCAGTTAGTACCCTTATTAGCTATCGCCTAGCTAAGCAATTAGACCTTCGACAACTGTCGAAGACTAACCTACTAACCCTTGCTTAGTTTAATAACGCTCGGTACTTAACCTATAGGGCCTACTATGTTCCTATAGCTCTAAAGGACGACCTCGGAAATGAACGCCTACTAGACTTTACTGCCTACGTAGTAGATATAGACAACCTATATAGGGGAGCTACTATTATTATTAGCAACCCTGTTCTTAAGCACTATACTATAGCTATAGACTTAGGCATTTAGAAGTAGCGATTTAGAATCGCTAGGAAAGAGGACATTAAACATATTAATGTTAGCGAGTGCCCTAATAATATTAGGGTCCTATTTATTAGTAACCTAATACTAGCCTCCGCCTTAGCTAATCTAACTGCCGACCTACTCGGTAGTAATAACGATAAACCTATGCCCCCTAATAGCATAGACCCTAATTAGCTTGCTCGTATACTAGAGCCTATTCGGGAGACCTATATTAATGTATTTAAACACTACCTAGCATCGACATTGCCTATATTTAAAGAGACGGATTATAAGATTGATATTATAGAGGGCAAGGAGGTTCCTTTTAGACTACTCTACAACCTTAGTAAGCGCGAGCTTGCTATATTACGTAAGTACCTAGAAGAAAACCTAGCTAATAGCCGGATACGATATAGTAACAGCCCTACTAGTGCGCCTATCCTGTTCGTACTAAAGAAGGATAGTAGCCTACGCCTATATATCGACTATCGTAGGCTTAATACTATTACTATTAAAGACCGCTGTCTACTTCCGCTTATTAACGAGACCCTCGATCGCCTTTCTAGCGCTTACTACTATACTATATTAGATATTAAGGATGCATACTATCGCATCTGCATCCGTAAGGGCGATAAATAGAAAACAGCCTTTCGCACTCGTTATAGCTATTTTAAGTACTTAGTTATACTATTTAGGCTAGCTAATGCCTCTACTACATTCTAGTCCTATATTAATCGGGCCCTTTCGGGCCTATTAGACTACCTCTGTATAGTTTACCTAGATAACATCCTAGTTTATATATACTTACCTAATATTACGGAGTACTAGGCTGCAGTCCGTAAGGTGCTCGACCGCCTACGGGCCTATAGTCTATATTGCAAGCCTTCTAAATGCACCTTTACTACTAAAGAGGTATCCTTCCTTAGCTTCCTCGTATTAACCGAGGGTATTAAGGCTAATCCTAACCGGATTAAGACTATTACTAAGTAGCTAACGCCTACTAGTATTAAGGAGCTTTAGTTATTCCTCGGCTTCGCTAACTTTTACCGCCGCTTTATTAAGGGCTATTTACGGCATGTAATGCCCCTAACTAAGCTTACTAAAACTAAGGCTAACCTAACTAGAGAGTTCAAATAGACTAATAGAGCATAAGCCGCTTTTAACGGTTTGAAGTAGCGCTTTACTAAAGTCCCCTTGTTATACTACTTCGCACTAGGCAAACTAATCCGTATTAAGACTAACGCTTCGCAGTTCGCTATATTAGCTATAATGTCTTAGCAGTCAGACAATAACTACTACTAGCACCTAATTGCCTTCTTTTTACGGAAGATAATCGATATAGAACGTCGGTACGAGACCTACGAGTAAGAGCTCTTAGCAATCGCAGAAGCCTTTAAACACTAGCGCTACTATCTCGACGGTGCTTAGCACCCTATTTAGGTCTATACGGACTATAACAACCTTCGTAGTATTACTAAGGTTACTAGGGTTATAGGTCGATAGGCTAGATAGGCCGTCTACCTCGCTAGGTTTAATTTTAATATATTATATCGGCTAGGTATAAGTAACCCTACTAATAGCCTATCGAGGCGACCTAATTACGATAGCGAAACCTAATCTATTAATTCATTGTTTCCAACCCTGTAGTACAAGATTGCTATAGACCTCGCAGTAAGGTAAGCGTAGGATAAGCGGCTTACCGGACTCCGCGACGGCTTAAAGCATATTGATGCTCTTGCTATATTAACAGTGCGTATCAAGCTTAATAATACTAATAGGAAGGGTTACGATAACTCCCTAGTCGATATCGCTATATATAGTAATAGCGATTAAAGCACTGCTATAGTTAATCCGGCTACTAGTGCTACTAGATACATATAGTGCGTACTACGCACGATAGCGAGGGTGCTATTAAGCGAACTTGCACAAGGAGATAGTTAAGCCTTTATAAACGAACTGTTGCGCGCTTAGCAAAGGGACGCTTTTACTACTACTCGCATAGATTAGCTTAGAAGTGGCCGCAAGACTAGATCTAGCAAGAATTAGTCGATTAATGCCGATAGCCATTTACGCTATAAGGGCAGATTGTATGTCCCTACCGAGCATTCGATACGACAAGAGCTTCTTAAGCGATACTATAATAGTAAGCTTGCTAGTTACTATAGTATAGAGAGGTCGCACGAGCTACTATCGCATATATACTACTAGCTAAATAGTAAGCGGGATATAAAGGACTACGTAAACACGTATGCCGTATGTTAACGAGTTAAAGCACCGAAGCACTTACTATTTAGCGAGTTGTCTTTACTCCCTATTCTAAAGAAGCTATTTGCTAAGCTTATAATAGATTTTATTATAGGCCTTCCGCCTACTAAGCGTAGGGGAAGCAAGGATGTGTATAATGCTATCCTAGTTGTCGTAGACTAGTTTACTAAGGGCGCTCGTTACATTCCTGCCCGAAAGGATTAGACGGCTATTAACCTAGCTAAGTCGCTATAGAACAACATCTTCTATAGCTATTAGGGGACCCCTAAGGGGATAGTCTCCGATCGAGGCTCGATATTTATATCTTACTATTAGAGTAAGATTTGCCTATAGCTGAGACTTAAGCATCGCCTATCTATAGCATTCTATCTACAAATAGATAGTCAGACCGAGAGGCAGAATGCTACGCTATAGCAATACCTACGTAGCTATATTAACGAGAATCCTAACGACTAGGTCAACCTCCTACAACTAGCTGAATTCGTATATAATAATAGTGTCTACTTATCAACTAAGGTATTACTATATGTAGCTATAATAGGCTAGAACGCTGCTATACTATAAGATCCCCTATCGCTCGAGGCCGAGCGTAAGGAAAGGGAAGCGGGTTAACCTAAAACACTAGCGGCTATTAAGAGGGTTTAAAAGATGCGAGAAATCTATACTAAGATAGCTAAGAAGCTAACAAAGGCTTAAGAATACTAAAAGACCTACTATAATAAGCGTTATACACCGATAACCTTCAAGCAAGGCGATATAGTTATACTTAGTATAAAGAACCTCCGCATCCGTAAACACCTATTACCTAATAGCAAAACACGCCCTAAACTAGTACTACGGTTTATTAGCCTATTCCGAATCCGAGAACCGAAGGGCAATAGCTAGGCCTATTAGTTATAGCTTCTACCCTATTATACTATCTATAATACCTTCTATGTATCCCTCCTTAAACTATACTACTAGCGCGAAGGCGATAAAGCGCCTGCTAAGTTAGAAGAAGTCTTAGCTAATAGCGAAGAGCTGTAGTCTGTAGAACGTATCCTATAGTACTAGACTAGGAAAGGTAAGAAGGAGTACCTATTAAGATAGTAAGGCTATTTACCTAAATAGGACTCGTAAGAAGCTAAAGGTTCCTTTAAGGATATAGCTAAGCTATTAGACGAGTATTAGACTAGCGTAAAGAGCAAGAAGAAGGCTAAAAGCTCGTAATGTTACTAAGGCTTAGGAACAATGCTACCCCCGGGGTGCTATTAAGCTAACTAATTAGAGGCAAGCAATTGTTAACAAAGGATAATAAGACTATACTACGATAACGGATGTGCACCGAGCGTTAACAAACGCGCTATAACTGTTAACTAATCGACTACTCTTTCGAGGATTCTACCTCTTTACTAATACGCCTTATAGGTCCCCCTCTTAGTCTTTATTCTATCGAGGCCTCGAGACCTAAGCGTTCGACAAGGGCGATATACGCGCGCGTGCGAATAACGGTAATAAAGGTAATAGTATTACGCTACGAGTGTGAGAAGGGTATATTAGCAGGTAGATAGGATAGTAGTAGGTACGAGTAGTATTCGATAGAGAACTAGGAGGAGAAGGAGGAAGGTAGGCTAGTTAGCCCAACGCTAAGCGCTAAGCCCTACCTAAGGCACTGAGACCCTAGCTTCACTCGAGCTAGTTACATGCTAATTACGTGTAGCCTCTAACACACGCTTCCCTTCTAAAGGCCGCGCCCTCGTAGCCTTTCTATATTCTAACCTCGACCTCTATTACTGCTAACTTAGCAAGTCTAATAAGCTGCTTAGCCGCGCTAAATTAAATACTTAACTACCTGATTATATAACTATATCAAACCTCACTTTCAATACAATGTCTAATTCTAACTGCGCTATCCCTACATATAATAAACTATAAAGTAATATATATCTATAAGAATTGAGGACCTTCGACTAATTACAATACGAGCGCGTCTTCCCTACTATAATAGGTAGACGTACGAGGTATTACAGCCCTGCCTCCGCTCTGCGTAATGTCGTACCGAGTTCTTTGCGTCTACTCTTAAAAGACCTAGCAATGTCCGCTTCCGAGGGTTTGTCCGTTCCGAGGGTTATTGTTCTTGTTATTCGTGGTTTCGCTAGCCCTAATTAGCTAGGTTTAGTAGCCTTTAACTGTCAATCTTATCTTATCTTTTCCGAAAAAACACAGCTCGTCTAGTTTCTATAGGTAAAGGCTATTATAAGTACAGTAGTAGAGGTTCGCCTCGCTTAAAGGGTTAGATAGATCGAGGAGTAACCTATTATCCGCAAGATCGACCCCGGCTAGCTTAGCTCTATAGTTTTGCTCTTAGTTAGTCTATTAGTCGCTTAATCTTTTAGGCGGCTTAAAGTTTTAATTAAAGTTTTGATTAAAGGTGCCTTAGGCTCGTAGTATAGGTAAGGTTGTATCTATAGGCGTAGCGACAATAGCAAGTAATATTAACAATAGCGGCGCTAGTCGTCTTAGCGCTAACTTTACCTTGCTTTTCGACTTCCTTCTTCGACTAATAATATACTCTATAATACCGTTACTAATATAGCTACGTTAGCCGCCGGCGCACTACTAGTACGCGATACTATTACCTTTGTTACCGTTATTCGTACGCGCGCGTACATCGCCCTTGTCGAACGCTTAGGTCTCGAGGCCTCGATAAAATAAAGAATAAAAGAGAGACCTATAGGGCGTATTAGGGAAGAGGTAGAATCCTTAAAAGAGTAGGCGATTGGTTGATAGTTATAGCGCGTTTGTTAATGCTTAGTGCGCGTCTACTATAGTAGTATAGTCTTATTGTCCTAGTTTGTCGGCCTCTAATTAGTTAGCTAATAGCACCCCGGGGGTGCTATTAATCCTAAGCCTTAGTAACATTACGAGCTTTTAGCCTTCTTCTTGTTCTTTACACTAGTCTAATACTTATCTAACAACTTAGTTATGTCTTCAAAAGAGGCTTCAGCTTCCTACGAGTCCTATTTAGGTAAATAGCCTTACTATCTTAATAGGTACTCCTTCTTGCCTTTCCTAGTCCGGTACTATAAGATACGTTCTATAGACTACAGTTCTTTACTATTAGCTAAGACTTCTTCTAACTTAGCAGGCGCTTCGTCGCCTTCGCGTTAATAGTATAGCTTAAGGAGGGATACATAGAAGGTGTTATAGATAGTGTAATAGGGTAGAAGCTATAACTAGTAGGCCTGTATACCCTTCGGTTCTCGGATGCGGAATAGGCTAATGTATCTTAGTGCGAGCTTAGGCCTTGTTTTGCTATCGGGTGATAGGTGTTTGCGGATGCGGAGGTTCTTTATACTAAGCATAACTATGTCGCCTTGCTTAAAGGTTATTAGAAGGTAGTGTTTGTCGTAGTAGGTCTTTTAGTACTCTTAAGCCTTTGTTAACTTCTCGGCTATCTTAGTATAGATTTCTCGCATCTTCTAAACCCTCTTAATAGCCGCTAGTGTCTTAGGTTGACCCGCTTCCCTTTCCTTACGCTCGGCCTCGAGCGATAGGGGGTCTTATAGTAGCGTAGGGTTGCTTCCTATTATAGCGAAATAAGGTAATACCTTAGTAGATGAGTAGATACTATTGTTGTATACGAATTCGGCTAGTTGTAGGAGATTAACCTAATCCTTAGGGTTCTCGTTAATGTAACTACGTAGGTACTGCTATAGGGTGGCATTCTGTCTCTCTATTTAACCGTTAGTCTATAGATAGAAGGCTGTTAATAGCCGATGCTTTAGTCTTAGCTATAGGCATATTTCGCTCTAATAGTGCGACGTGAATGTCGAGCCTCTATCGGAGACTATCCCCTTAGGGGTTCCCTAATAGGTATAGAAGATGTTAGTCTATAGCGCCTCTGCTATATTAATAGCAGTCCAATCCTTGCGCGCCGGGATATATCGAGCGCCTTTAGTAAATCGATCTACTATAATAAGGATAGCATCGTATACGTCCTTGCTACCCCTACGCTTAGTAGGCGGAAGGCCTATAATAAAGTCTATTATAAGCTCTATAAATGGCTTATAAGGGATTAGTAAAGAGGACAACTCGCTAAAAGGCTAATGCTTTAGTGCCTTAACACGTTGGCATACGGCGTACGTGTTAACGTATTCCTTTATATCCCGCTTACTATTTAGCTAGTAGTATGTGCGCGATAGTAGCTCGTGCGACCTCTCTATGCTATAGTAACCGGCAAGCTTACTATTATAGTGTCGCTTAAGAAGTTCTTGTCTAATCGATTGTTTAGCGGGGACATAGTATCTACCCTTAAACCTTAAGTAACCTTTGTCGTCGATCGACTAATTACTCTTACTAGATCGAGTCTTTCGCCTACTTACAAGCTTGTCTATACGTTTAATAGCAAAGGCGTCCCTCTACTAAGCCCGTAATAGCTTATCTATAAACGATTGACTATCCCTATTTGCAAGGTTATTTAATAGTACCCTCGCTATTAAACGAGGTACGTATTATATATATCTAATAGCACTAGTAGCCGGATTAACTGCAGCAGTGCTATCGCTATTACTATATATAGCGATGTCGACTAGGGAGTTATTATAACTTCTCCTATCTATGTCCTTAATACGCACTATTAATATAGCAAGAGTATTAATATGCTTTAAGCCGTCGCGGAGTCCGGTAAGCCGCTTATCCTACGCTTGCTTACTAACAATACGGGCTATAGCAATCTTATACTATAGGGTTAGAAACAATGAATTAATAGATTACTAAGTCCCGCTATTATAATTAGGTCGCCTCGATAGGCTATTAGTAGGGTTACTTACGCCTAGCCGATATAATATATTAAAATTAAACCTAGCGAGGTAGACGGCCTATCTAGCCTATCGACCTATAACCCTAGTAACCTTCGTAATTCTACGGAGGTTGTTATAGTCTATATAGACCTGTATTATATATTAAGCCCTATCGAGGTAGTGCCTCTAATGCTTAAAGGCCTCGACAATAGCTAGGAGCTCTTACTCGTAGGTCTCGTAGCGACGTTTAGTATTAATCATCTTCCTTAAGAAGAAGGCAATCGGGTACTAGTAGGTATTATTAGCCTGCTATAATATAATAGCTAATATAGCGAACTGTAAAGCGTTAGTCTCAATTCGGATCTGTTTGCTTAGCACGAAATAGTACAATAAGGGGACTTTAGTAAATCGTTTCTTTAGACCGTCAAAAGCGGCTTATATCTTATTAGTCTATCTAAACTCTCTAGATAGATTGGCCTTGGTTTTAGTGAGCTTAGTCAATAGCATTACATGCCTCGAATAGCCCTTAATAAATCGGCGATAGAAGTTAGCAAAACCGAGGAACGACTACAGTTCCTTAATTAACGTAGGAATAGGCCACTTAGTAATAGTTTTGATCCGATTAGGATCAGCCTTGATACCCTTAGTTAATACGAGGAAGCTAAGGAAGGACACCTCCTTAGCAGCAAAGGTGCATTTAGAAGGCTTGCAATATAGGCTATAAGCCCGCAGGCGGTCGAGGACCTTTCGTACTATAGCCTAGTGTTCTATAATGTTAGGTAAGTGTGTATAAACTAGGATGTTATCTAGGTAAACTACACAGAGGTAATCTAATAGGCCTAATAGGGCCCGATTAATATAGGACTAGAATGTTATAGGGGCGTTTGCTAGCCTAAATAGCATAACTAGATACTCGAAATGGCTATAGCGGATACGGAAGGCTGTTTTCTATTTATCACCCTTACGGATACGGATGCGATAGTATGCATCCTTAATGTCTAATATAGTATAGTAGTAAGCACTAGAAAGGCGATCGAGGGTCTTATTAATAAGAGGAAGTAGGTAGCGGTCTTTAATAGTAACAGCGTTAAGCCTACGATAATTAATATATAGGCGTAGGCTACTATCCTTCTTTAGTACGAACAGGATAGGGGCGCTAGCAGGGCTGTTACTGTACCGAATGCGACTATTAGCTAGGTTTTCCTCTAGGTACTTACGCAATATAGCAAGCTCTCGTTTACTAAGGTTGTAGAGGGGGCTAAAAGGGACCTCCTTACCCTCTATAATATCAATCTTATAATCCGTCTCTTTAAATATAGGCAATGTCGATGCTAAGTAGTGTTTAAACACATTAATATAGGTTTCTCGAATAGGCTCCGGTATACGAGCAAGCTAATTAGAGTCTATGCTATTAGGGGGCATAGGCTTATCGTTATCGCCTAATAGGTCGACTATTAGGTTAGCTACGGCAGGTATTAGGTTGCCGATAAATAGGACCCTAATATCGTTAGGGCACTCGCTAATATCGATGTGTTTAATGTCCTCTTTCCTAGCGATCCTAAATCGCTACTATTAACTGCCTAAGTCTATAACTATAGCATAGTACTTAAGAATAGGGTTGCTAATAACAATCTTAGATAGGAGGCTGTCTATGTCTACTGCGTAGGTAGTAAAATTTAGTAGGCGCTTATTGCCGAGGTCGTCTCTTAGGGCTATATAGACATAGTAGGCTCCGTAGGTTAAGTGCCGAGCGTTATTAAACCAAGCAAGGGTTAGCAGGTTAGTCCTAGGCAGTTATCAAAGGTCTAATTGCTTAGCTAGGCGATGGCTAATAAGGGCGCTAACTGAATTTCCTAGGTCTAGCGTAACCTTAGTCTTATAGTTGTTCCTATATATATCTCCTACGAGATAGGTACGTATAATAGCTAGCACTATGTCGATAGTTTTACGCCGTACAAGGCTAATAGTTAGTGCGGCGCTTACTCTTTTTTCGAAGGACCGATAGGGGTAGCATTAGCGGCTAAAAGGTGCTTACGGTGCTTAGCGGTAGCACGGTCGATTCGGGCTTAGTCCTTAGGCTTGTCGCATTGGCCTAGTAGATAACTAGTGCTATTATAGTTAAAGCACTTCAATCCGGTTAGGAGATTGTTACCGTAGCTATTGTTGCTACTATTGTTAGTCGAGCGGTTAGTATTATAGGGATACGAGCCCCTTCTACGGCCCCTATCGCGGCCTCCTCTATATAGCCGCTAGCTACGGCCTCTTCTACGATCGTTACTGTTCCTATTGTTAGCATTGTTGTCTTAATAGGAACCTTGGTTTCCTCCGCGGCTACGGTTACTACGGTTGCTAGTAGGTCGGATCCTTAATTCTAGCCGTTGCTAAAGCTAAACGGCTCGTTCGGCTGTTTCTACTTCGACTATGAATTGAATGCGTATTAGGTTAGCCTGTTCGAATACACGGCGGCGGTCCAATTCGAGGACTAGTTCCTATCGTAATTTAGGGCGTATTTCGGAAATCTAGATAGAGTCGGTCTTAGCTAGCAAATCGTCCTTAAGGGTCTTTAAATAGGCCTTAAATAAGCGAGCCGATTAATTAGTCTTTTGTTTAGCTCGAACGTATTAGTCCTAAGCGTGTTGTTGCCTTAGTATAGGGTTTCTAAGGGTGTCTAGCATAATAGTCTTGTAGTCTTGCTACTAAATAGCGGTCTGATTAGTAAGGGAGTCGAAATAGTTATCCTAGGTGCGTTTTAGGTCTCTATTAATGTATTGTATAGTATAGACGACTAGCGAATAGTCGTCTAGTAGGGCCCTTAGTGCATTCCGCTAGTTCAATTTACAATCACGTATATAATTATTATACTGCTTGCGGCTAGAGCTATTAAATACGGTATAGTCTTTAAGCTTAGCATCCTTCTTTTAAATAGAAGGTCCTACTACTAGTTCTAGTCTAGCAGTAGTTGTTAAGGCTTCCTATAGGCGGCGAATCTCGAGGAGGTTATCCTTTAGCTATTGTTCTTAACGTAGGGCAGTAAGCCTGTTTTAAGTAGCTTCTTAGAGTCTCCCTACTAGTTAGGGCCTAAAGGCTAGTTAGCTATATCGACGGTTAACAATATTATTAAGAATGTCGTCGATAGGCAATTCTAGGTCGTTACCTAGAATTACAGGTTCTTTTTTAATAGGCTCTCCGGTAGGCTCTTTAGCAGGAGGCACTTTAGTAGGCACTTTAGCGGGAGCTGTGCTACTAGCGTTGTTATTGCTAGCGCTGCT
The DNA here is from genome assembly GCF_000340215.1 of Pseudocercospora fijiensis CIRAD86. Taxonomy (NCBI): domain Eukaryota; kingdom Fungi; phylum Ascomycota; class Dothideomycetes; order Mycosphaerellales; family Mycosphaerellaceae; genus Pseudocercospora; species Pseudocercospora fijiensis. The sequence goes on from NW_006921533.1 coordinate 8,008,642, forward strand.
AGCGGCAGCACGGTTGTTGTTGCTTCGTAATAAGCCCGCTATTGTAAGGGGTAATACTAATAATGTATTATAGGCCCCTAAGATACGGATATAGCGGAATTAGTAGATATCGGCTTAGTGCGATTAACTCGGTGTAATAGGCCGTATAGAAGGCCTTGCTTAATAATTAGTACGGTTGTTTCGATAGAATAGTACGTATAGGTCCCGTTCTTCGGGCGTAGTATAGTTAGATTAGTTATTATAGCTATACCGCTAAAAGCTTGAAATAAGGACTATCTAGCTACTGCCCTTAAAGGGTGGATCGAATACTATATAAGAAGGGTATATTAGCAGGTAGATAGGGTAGTAGTAGGTACGAGTAGTATTCGATAGAGAACTAGGAGGAGAAGGAGGAAGGTAGGCTAGTTAGCCTAACGCTAAGCGCTAAGCCCTGCCTAAGGCACTAAGACCCTAGCTTTACTCGAGCTAGTTACATACTAATTACGTATAGCCTCTAACAACGAGCTAGTAGTACGCCGGCGGCCAACGCGGCTATATTAGTAACGGTATTGCGGAGTATATTATTAGTCGAAGAAGGAAATCGGAAGTAAGGTAAAGTTAGCGCTAAAACGACTAGCGCCGCTATTATTAACATTACTTGCTACTATTACTGCACCTACGGACACAACCTTACCTATACTACGAGCCTAAGGCACCTTTAATCAAAACTTTAATTAAAACTTTAAGCCGCTTAAAAGATTAAGCGACTAATAGACTAGCTAACTAAGGGCAAAACTATAGAGCTAAGCTAGCCGGGGTCGATCTTACGGACAATAGGTTACTCCTCGATCTTTCTAACCCTTTAAGCGAGGCGAACCTTAACTACTACACTTATAATAGCCTTTATCTATAGAAACTAGACAAGCTATGTTTTTTCTAAAAAGTAAATAATAGCCCTCGTAATAACAAGAACAAACCCTCGGAAGCGGACAACCCTCGGAAGCGGACATTGCTAGGTCTTTTAAGAGTAGACGTAAAGAACTCGATACGATATTACTTAGAACGGAGGCAGGGCTATAATACCTCGTACGTCTACCTATTATAGTAGGGAAGACGCGCTCGTATTGTAATTAGTCGAAGGCTCTTAATTCTTGTAGATATATATCACTTTATAGGTTGTTATATATAGGAATAGCGCAGTTAGAGTTAGATATTGTGTTTAAACGTAAGGTTTAACATAGTTACATAATTAGGTAGTTAAGTATTTAATTTAGCGCGGGCTAAGCAGCTTATTAGATTTACTAAGTTAGTAGCAATAGAGGTCGAGATTGGAATATAGACAGGCTACGAGGGCGCGGCCTTTAGAAGGGAAGCGTGTGTTAGGGCTAAGGAGGCTACATATAATTAGTATGTAACTAGGCCGAGTAAAGCTAGGGTCTTAATACCTTAGGCAGGGCTTGGCGCTTAGCGTTAGGCCAACTCTCCTACCTTCCTCCCTCTCCTCCTAGATCTCTATCGAATACTATACTAATTTACTACTACCCTATCTACCTGCTAATATAACCCTTCTTACAATTGCGCCCGAAGAACGGGACCTATACGTACTATTCTATCGAAACAACCGTACTAATTATTAAGCAAGGCCTTCTATACGGCCTATTACACTAAGTTAAGTATACTAGGCCGATATCTAATAATTCCGCTACATCCGTATCTTAGGGGCTAACAATATATTATTAGTGTCGCCCCTTATAATAGCCGGTTTATTACGAAATAACAACCGCGGCGCCGCTAGTAGCGCTAGCAATAACAACGCTAGTAGCACGGTTCCCGCTAAAGTGCCTACTAAAGTGCCTCCTACTAAAGAGCCTACCGGAGAGCCTATTAAAGAAGAACCTGTAATTCTAGGTAATAATCTAGAATTGCCTATTAACGACATTCTTAACAACATTATTAATCGGCGATATAGCTAGCTAGCCTTTAGCCCCTAACTAGTAGGGAGACTCTAAGAAGCTACCTAAAACAGGCTTACTACCCTACGTTAAGAACAACAGCTAAAGGATAACCTCCTCGAAATTCGTCGCCTTTAGGAGGCCCTAACAACTAATACTAAGCCGAACGTAGGGCCTTCCTTACTACTAGTCCTAATCTAGAAGAAGGATGCTAAACTTAAGGACTGTACTGTATTTAACGGCTCTAGTCGAAAGCAATATAACGACCACATCCGTAACTGTAAGCTTAACTAACGAAACGTACTAAGGGCTCTACTAAATAACTATTTACTAGTCGTCTATGCTATACAGTACATTAATAGCGACCTAAAACGTACCTAGGATAACTATTTTAACTCCCTAGAGGACTAGACTACTGTTTAGTAGCAGACCTACAAAACTATTATGCTAGACACCCTTAGGAACCCTATACTAAGGCAATAACACGCTTAGGACTAGTACCTTCGGGCTAAACAAAAGACTAATCAATCGGCTCGTTTATTTAAGGCCTATTTAAAGACCCTCGAGGACGATCTTCCGGCTAAGACTAATTCTATATAGATCTCTAAGATACGCCTAAAACTTAGGTAGGAGCTTATCCTTAAATTAGACCGCCGCCGTGTATTCGAATAGGCTAACCTAATACGCATTCAATTCATAGTCGAGGTAGAAACAGCTAAACGAGCTGTCTAGCTCTAGTAACGACTAGAATTAAGGATCCGACCTGCTAGCAACCGTAGCAACTATAGCCGCGGAGGAAATCAAGGTTCCTACTAAGACAACAATGCTAACAGTAGGAATAGTAACAACGACCGTAGAAGAAGCCGTAGCCGGCGGCTATATAGAGGAGGCCGTAATAGGGGCCGTAGAAGGGGCTCTTATCCCTATAGTACTAATCGCTTAACTAATAATAGTAGCAATAATAGCTATAGCAACAATCTCCCGACCGGATTAAAGTGCTTTAACTGTAACAGCACTAGCTATCTACTAGGCTAATGCGATAAACCTAAGGACTAGGCCCGAATCGACCGTACTACCGCTAAGTACCGTAAGCACCTTTTAGCCGCTAATGCTACCCCTATCGGTCCTTCGAAAAAAGAGTAAGCGCCGCACTAACTGTTAGCCTCGTACGGCGTAAGACTATCGACATTGTGCTAGCTATAACACGCCCCTGCCTTATATAGGACACGAAGGGCACTAGCTATCAAACTAAAATTATGCTAGATCTAGGAAATTTAGTTAGTGCCCTTATTAGCTATCGCCTAGCTAAGCAATTAGACCTTCGACAACTACCGAGGACTGACCTACCAACCCTTGCTTAGTTTAATAACGCTCGGCACTTAACCTATAGGGCCTACTATGTTCCTATAGCTCTAAAGGACGACCTCGGAAATAAACGCCTACTAGACTTTACTGCCTACGTAGTAGATATAGACTACCTATATAGGGGAGCTACTATTGTTATTAGCAACCCTGTTCTTAAGCACTATACTATAGTTATAGACTTAGGCAGTTAATAATAGCGATTTAGAATCGCTAGGAGAGAGGACATTAAACATATCGACATTAGCGAGTGTCCTAATAATATTAGGGTCCTGTTTATTAGCAACCTAATACCTGCCTTAGCTAATCCGATAGCTAATCTTCTCGGTAGAGATAACGATAAACCTGTGCCCCCTAATAGCGTAGATCCTAAACAACTTAAGCATATACTAGAACCTATTCGAGAGACCTATATTAATGTGTTTAAACACCACTTAGTATCGACATTACCTATGTTTAAAGAGACGGATTATAAGATTGATATTATAGAGGGCAAGGAGGTTCCTTTTAGTCCCCTCTATAACCTTAGTAAACGAGAGCTTACTATATTGCGTAAGTACCTAGAGGAAAACCTAGCTAATAGTCGCATCCGGTATAGCAACAGCCCTACTAGTGTACTAATCCTATTTGTTCTAAAGAAGGATAGTAGCCTACGGTTATGTATTGATTACCGTAGACTTAATGCTGTTACTATTAAAGACCGCTACCTACTCCCTCTTATTAATAAGACCCTCGATCGCCTTTCTAGGGCCCACTTCTATACTATACTAGACATTAAGGATGCGTACTATCGTATCTATATTCGTAAGGGCGACGAATAGAAAACGGCCTTCCGTACTCGCTATAGCTATTTCGAGTATTTAGTTATACTATTTAGGCTAGCAAACGCCCCTACAACATTCTAGTCCTATATTAATCGGGCCCTTTCGGGTCTATTAGACTATCTTTATATAGTTTACCTAGATAACATCCTAGTCTATACCTATTTACCTAATATTGCAGAGCACTAGGCTATAGTACGCAAGGTGCTCGACCGCCTACGGGCCTATAGCCTATATTATAAGCCTTCTAAATGCACCTTTGCTACTAAAGAGGTATCCTTCCTTAGCTTCCTCGTATCGACTAAGGGTGTTAAGGCTAATCCTAACCGGATTAAGACTATTACTAAGTAGCTAATACCTACTAGTATTAAGGAACTTTAGTTATTCCTCGGCTTCGCTAATTTCTATCGTCGCTTTATTAAGAGCTATTTACGATATGTAATGCCCCTAACTAAGCTTACTAAAACCAAGGCTAACCTAACTAGAGAGTTTAAATAGACTAACAGAGTATAAGCCGCTTTTAACGGTTTAAAGAAGCGCTTCACTAAAGTCCCCTTATTGCACTATTTCGTACTAAGCAAACAGATCCGTATTAAGACTAACGCTTCCTAGTTCGCTATATTAGCTATTATATTATAATAGGCTAATAACAATTACTAGCACCTAATCGCCTTCTTTTTACAGAAGATAATCGATATAGAACGTCGCTACGAGACCTACGAGCAAGAGCTCCTAGCTATTATCGAGGCCTTTAAGTACTAGAGGCACTACCTCGATAGGGCTTAATATACAATATAGGTCTATATAGACTATAACAACCTCCGTAGCATTACTAAGGTTACTAGAGTTATAGGTCGACAGGCTAGATAGGCCGTCTACCTCGCCGGGTTTGATTTTAATATATTATACCGGCTAGGCGTAAGTAACCCTACCGATAGCCTATCGAGGCGACCTAATTACGATAGCGAAACCTAACACATCAATTCTTTGTTTCTAACCCTGCAGTATAAGATTGCTATAGCCTGTATTATTAATAAGTACGCGTAGGATAAGCGGCTTACCGGACTCCGCGACGGCTTAAAGTATATTAATGCTCTTACTATATTAATAGTGCGTATTAAGGCAAGGGCTAAAGACATAGATAGGAGAAGTTATAATAACTCCCTAGTCGATATCGCAATATATAGTAACAGCGATAGCACTGCTACAGTTAATCCGGCTACTAGTGCTATTAGATATATATAATACGTACCTCGTTTAATAGCGAGGGTGCTATTAAATAACCTTACAAATAGGGATAGTCAATCGTTTATAGATAAGCTATTACGTACTTAGCAGAGGGACGCCTTTGCTACTAAACGTATCGACAAGCTTATAAGTAGGCGAACGACTCGATCTAGTAAGAGTAACTAGTCAATCGATAACAAAGGTTATTTAAAGTTTAAGGGTAGATACTATGTCCCCGCTAAACATTCGATCCGATAAGAACTTCTTAAGCGACACTATAATAGTAAGCTTGCCGGTTACTATAGCATAGAGAGGTCGTACGAGCTACTATCGCGCATATACTACTAGCTAAATAGTAAGCGGGATATAAAGGAATACGTTAACACGTGTACCGTATACTAACGTATTAAGGCATTAAAGTATTAGCCTTTTAGCGAGTTGTCCTCCTTACTAATCCCTTACAAGCCATTTATAGAGCTTATAATGGATTTTATTATAGGTCTTCCCTCTACTAAGCGAAGAGGAAGCAAAGACATCTTTAACGCTATCCTAGTCGTTATAGACCGGTTTACTAAGGGCGCTCGATACATCCCGGCGCGGAAAGATTAGACTACTATTAATATAGCAGAAGCGCTATAGAACAACATCTTCTATACCTATTAGGGGATCCCTAAAGGGATAGTCTCTAACCGAGGCTCGACATTTACATCTTATTATTAGAGTAAGATTTGCCTATAGCTAAGACTCAAGCATCGCCTGTCTATAGCATTCTATCTATAAATAGATAGTTAGACCGAAAGGCAGAATGCTACGCTGTAGTAGTACCTACGCAGCTATATTAATAAGAACCCTAATAACTAGGTTAATCTCCTATAACTAGCCGAATTCGTATACAATAATAGTGTCTACTTATCTACTAAGGTATTACCTTATTTCGCTATAATAGGAAGCAACCCTACGCTACTACAAGACCCCCTATCGCTCGAGGCCGAGCGTAAGGAAAGGGAAGCGTATTAAGTACTAACACCTAAGACACTAGCGGCTATTAAGAGGGTTCAAAAGATGCGAGAGATTTACGCTAAGATAGCTAACAAACTAGCGAAGGCCTAGGCCTATTAGAAGGCCTATTACGACAAACACTATATACCGATAACCTTTAAGCAAGGCGATATAGTTATACTAAGTACTAAGAACCTCCGCATCCGTAAGCACCTATCCCCTAATAGTAAAACAAGGCCTAAGCTCGCACTAAGATATATTAGTCTATTCCGCATTCGAGAAGTTAAGGGCTCCTCCGTATAGGCCTAATAGTTATAGCTTCCTCCTTATTACACTATCTATAATACCTTCTATATATCCCTCCTTAAGCTATATTACCTACGCGAGGGGGATGAAGCCCCTACTAAATACGAAGATATACTAGCGGATAGTAAAGAGCTATAGTCTATAGAACGTATCCTATAGCACCGGACTAGGAAAGGCAAGAAGGAGTACCTATTAAGATAGTAAGGCTATTTACCTAAATAGGACTCGTAGGAGGCTAAAGACTCGTTTAAGGACATAACTGAGTTGTTAGATAAGTATTAGACTAGCGTAAGGAATACGAAGAAGGCTAAGAGCTTATAATGCCTATAATGTTACTACTAAGTCTAGGAACAATACTACCCCCGGGGTGCTATTAAGCTAACTAATTAGAGGCAAGCAATTGTTAGTAAAGGATAACAAGACTATACTACGATAACAGATGCGCACCGAGCGTTAACAAACGCGCTATAACTACTAACTAATCGACTGCTCTTTCGAGGATTCTACCTCTTTACTAATGCGCCCTATAGGTCCCCCTTTTATTCTTTATTCTATCGAGGCCTCGAGACCTAAGCGTTCGATAAGGGCGATGTGCGCGCGCGTACAAATAACGGTAATAAAGGTAATAGTGTCGCGCACTAGCAGTACGCCGGCGGCTAACGCGGCTATATTAGTAACGGTGTTGCGGAGTATATTACTAATCGAAGAAGGAAATCAAAAAGCAAGGTAAAGTTAGCGCTAAGACGACTAGCGCCGCTATTGTTAACATTACTTGCTATTATTACTACGCCTACGGATACAACCTTACCTATACTATAAGCCTAAGGCACCTTTAATCAAAACTTTAATCAAAACTTTAAGGCTAAGTTAAAATATTAAGGCTTAAAAGGATTAAGTAGCTTAATAGACTAACTAACTAAGGGCAAAACTATAGAGCTAAGCTAGCCGGGGTCGATCTTGCGGACAATAGGTTACTCCTCGATCTATCTAACCCTTTAAGCGAGGCGAACCTCTACTACTATACTTATAATAGCCTTTACCTATAGAAACTAGAAGAACTGAGTTTTTTAAAAAGATATAATTAGTTAACACTTGAAGGCTACTAAACCTAGCTAATTAGGGCTAGCGAAACTACGAACAATAAGAATAATAACCCTCGGAAGCGGACAAACCCTCGGAAGCGGACATTGCTAGGTCTTTTAAGAGTAGACGCAAAGAACTCGGTACGATATTACTTAGAACGGAGGCAGGGCTGCAATACCTCGTACGTCTACCTATTATAGTAGGGAAGACGCGCTCGTATTATAATTAGTCGAAGGTCCTCAATTCTCGTAGTTATATATTACTTTATTGTATACAAGGATAGCGTAGTTAGAGTTAGACATTGTATTGTATTAGAGGTAAGGTTTAACATAGTTATATAATCGGTAATTGCGTGTTTAATTTAGCGCGGACTAAGAAGCTTGTTAGACCTACTAAGTTAGTAGCGATAGAGGTTGAGAATAGAATATAGACCGGCTACGAGGGCGCGGCCTTTAGAAGGGAAGCGTGTGTTAGGACTAAAGAGGTTATACGTGATTGGTATATAACTAGGCTCGAGTAAAGCTAGGGTCTTAATGCCTTAGGCAGGGCTTAGCGCTTAGTATTAGGCTAACTAGCCTGCCTTCCTCCCTCTCCTCTTAGATCTCTATCGAATACTACCTGTACCTACTACTACCCTATCTACCTACTAATATACCCTTCTTACATTGTCTTTTACTAACAATTGCTTGCCTCTAATTAGTTAGCTTAATAGCACCCCGGGGGTAGCATTAGCCCTAGGTCTCTCTAGCGACATTATAGGCCCGTAGCCTTGTTCCTATTCTTTATACTAGTCTAATACTCGTCTAACAACTTAGCTATATCTTTAAAGGAGCCTTTAGCTTCCTATGAGTCCTATTTAGGTAAATAGCCTTGCTACCTTAATAGGTATTCCTTCTTGCCCTACCTAGTTCGATACTTTAGGATACGTTCTATAGACTATAGCTCTTTACTATCGGCTAAGACTTCTTCTAACGTAGTAGGCGCTTTATCGCCTTCGCGCTAGTAGTATAGTTTAAGGAGGGAGATATAGAAGGTATTATAGATAGACTTTAGACCCCGTAGTAGTTCGGGTTAGTTTGGTTTAGTTTGCTAAGCCGAAGATCTAGTTTGGTTTAGGTTAGTTTACTAAGTAACTATAGGATTAGCTAGTTCGAACTATAGAATTTATCGGTTTCTAAGAAGTGTAAGAATGTCTACGTAACTCGAAGCAAGCCCTTTATAAGATACGAGAGTATAGCCGGCAGCGTAGCCGGCATTTTTCAGTTATAGGAAGGTACTTATATAACCCTAAATCTATAGACAATTAGCTAAGGGTACTAACTAATTAAAAGTATATATATATATAGATAGATAGATATTTCATTTGCCTATTGTAGTGCCTTTCGGCCTATGTAGGTCTGTTTCTATATATTGTTTTAGGTAGGAAACCAACTTAGTTAGTAAAAACCTCCCTCCTATCCTATTTATAAGTGTTAATCTTCCTCGTTTCCTTGTTTTCCTTCCTCTAGGGTGTACTAGTATTATAGTTGTTACCTTCTAACTACCTTGCCTGCTACCCTACCCTTCTTTCCCCCTCTTCTTCCCTCCTTCTTATCTACTCCTTAGTTTCCCTTACTAGTGCGAATTGTTATATAAATTCTTATTTAATAATCTACTTTACTATCCTTTTTAGGTCTTCTTTACTCTAGATTAGCTTGTCGTATTCCCTTTCTATTGCTTTTAGTCTCTAATTACTTCTGCCTTCTAACTACTAAGGGCAGACTAGTAGTATATGCTTAGGGTTCTGAGATTAGTAGCTATATTAGTACGCTCTACTTTCAATTCCTAGGACGTTTCTTCTAAATAGGTAAGACCTAAGTCTAATATATTCAGATCTAATTTAGATAGCTAGGCTTGCCTCGGCCCTGTTTAGGTCCTTATAGAGCTAGTAGTTGTGTTAACCAAATTTGATTAGTGCCTTTAGGGTTCCTAGTCTAACTTGTGTTTTATTCTATTCCTGCTCCTATAGGTATCTAGCAATTAACTCTGCTAGGCTTTGTTTCTCTCCCTTTAGCTTGTCTTCCTTTAGCCTTATATTTAGTCCCTAAAGCTCTTTCTCTAGTATTTCTCTTATTAAGACTCTATATTGCTCTAGGTCTTTAACTTTCTAGGGAGTTATTTGTAGTCTGTCTCGCCTCCTAGTCCTAATATACTAGGCTTTTATCTTGTCTAGTGCCTTTTAGATAGTCTATTAGACTAGGTATTCTATTATCTTTACCGCATATTGGTGTCTTAGTCCCTTAAAGTATTGTTTGACTAGTAGGATCCCTAATTCCATTTCTACTACCCTTATTAGTATAGTTTTGTATACTCCTAGGATTTTCTTTAGGCTTTAGGTTTAGGACCTGCTAACTAGTTGCTTAATCCTCTTTAGTGTTTTCTCCTAGGCTGTCTATATCTATGCTTTATATAGCATTGCTAGCTTGATAATTGCTTTGTATATAACTTTAGCTTTCTCGAATATAGCCCCCTATATAGAGGCTATAAGTCTATTAATAGATTACATATTTATATCTGCCCTCTACTTTGCCTTCTTTACTTATAGTCCCTAATTCAGTTTTAGATCTAGCTAGATCCCTAGTACCCTAAGCTCTACTAATAGTTAGGTTTTAAAGCCTTAGATAGTAATTGATTACTTTATATTATAGGTTGATTTAGCCTTGCTAAAGTAGATAAGCTAGTACTTTTCTAGGGCGAATTTTGCTCTATACCTCTTTGCCTATTTTTTATACTCCTAGTACTTCTCTTCTAGGATCTTATAGTTGGTTTCTATTATCTTAGACTAGGCTAGGATGTTTGTATTATCTATAAACCCTAATGCTAATATGTTTTTTGATTCTAGGAGTAAGAGTAGGTCTACTATAAAGATAAGGAAGAGGATTAGGGAGAGTATTAATCCTTAGGGGATTCCCTTTTTAGTTAGTATTAGGTCTAATTTGAATTTGCCTAGAATAAGCTATATCGATCTTTCCTATAGGAAGGACTAGATAAATTAGACTATCTAGTTTAGTATAGCTTTCTGTTTAAGTATATATAGGAGTCTTTTATAGGAGATATTATTAAAGGCTCCTAAGATATTAAGGGAGAGGAGGGTTACTACCTAGTTTTGACTATAGTGCTAGATATACTTGATCTATTCTATAATTAGTTCTATAGCTATTAGTATTAACCTCTTCTTTCTTCCTCCTATCTAGCCTTTAGGAAGGATATTCCTTTCCTCGGCAAAGGTTGTTAGCCTTTTAGCGACAATTTTCTCTAGTACCTTGCCTATTATATTAAGTAGGGCTATTGGTCTATAGGCCTTAAGCTATATATAGTCTTTATATTTAAAGTGATATATTAACACTCAGAATGGTAGCGAACAATTAGAGACGAAGGGAAGATAGTTAAGAAGGAAGGGAGGACGAATAGAAAGCACTATATACTAGGGCAGAGGAGGTACTAAAGGCGGAAGATAGAAGAACCCCTAAGAGGGCATATAGGATAATAATCTTAGAACTCCTTAGAGGACTGAAAGCAATCTACAACTAGGCAAGCTACGTAATTACAAAGGTAGCTAATATAGTCGTAGCAAAGATTACGAAGAAACAATAGGAGATAAGCCTAAACTACCGCACCTAGGTAGCAGTAGCTAGCTAGGAGGCGCTAAAACCCCCGAGGATAGTAGTTAGAGTCTACATTACGGACCTATAGGAGTAAAAGGAAATCTAAGGACTTATAGGGAAAGAGATTGTAGAAAGAATTGCAGTTAAAGAGGTAATTAGGGCTAAGAACGAAGGTAAAGGGGTAATCAAGCTGTTTATAGTATAAGAGCAGGACAAAAAGAAGCTAGAAACACAAAAAGAATAGATAACTAAGATAGGGAAAATAGTAAAGGTCTCCTAATAGCAGTTTATAATTATAGCCTATAGTATAATAAGAAGCTTTAAGGAAGAACGGGATGTTAAGAGCCTATAGAGACAAAACTAAGCTATATACCTAAGCCTAAAGATTACAAAAGTGGTATAGATTAAAAGGAAAATCGAAGAGACTAAGAAGCAGTCTTCCCTAATTATCTAGGTAGGGAGTGTAGAGCAAGCTAATATAGTGCTAGACTAGGGGTTGTTCTAGGACTTTAAAAGATTAGAAATAGAGATATATAGAAGCAACTATAGGATAATGCAGTGCTTTAAATATCAACACTATAGACACTTAGTAGCTAAGTATATAAAGACAACCAATACCTGCTCCTATTGTATAGGGGATCACTAGGTTAAAGAATATAAAGTATACAAGGGAGAAGTAAGATGTATATACTGCACTAAAAGACACCCCTCTTAGGCGAAGGAATGCCCGGTAAGAATATAGGCAGCTAGGAAGGCAAAGGAAGCTAGAATCAATATACTAAAAAGATATACAATAAGCTAGGGCAGCTAGGTACAGAAGCAACCTAGCTAAGTGCTATAAAAGAGGTCTAGGCAAGATAATAGGTTTATATTTAGGGCCTTACTAGTATAAGAGAGTTACTAGCAACTAGGGAGACTAAGATACCTTAATATTATAGGAAAGGAAGCAGGGCAGATAAAGCTTAGTTAAATGTTAGTCTAAAGTAAGGGAAGACTAAAGGAAAACTTATAGGGAAATAATATAGATGAAACCTAATAAACATTACAACATTACTAAACATTATATAGTATAATGTTAATAAGAGTAAAGATAAGGTATAGAGGAGCTTCCTTTAAGCACTAAACCTAAAAGAATATTATATTATTGCAATCTAAGAGCCCTAGCTCAACCTATATACAAAGAGACTAGCAATAGTTAAAGACCTAAGATACTACCTAATTATCTACAACTAGGGAGCCCTAAGGATATATATCTATATTAGCAAGGAGATAGATACAGAAACCTAGTAGGCTATACTATAGGAGGATAGGGACCTAATATTAGTTTAAGTAGAGACATCCTAAGGTATACTCTAAGTCTACTGTATATACAACCTACTACTAGACTTAAGAAGCAGTACCTAACTAAGAACCCTAGAAAGACTACCTAGAGTTATCTAGGGGAATACCTACTAAATCCTACTTAGGGATTTCAACCTCTACTACCCCCTCTAAGGCTTAGACTTTACCCTAGCTTACTACTTCCTAGTAGGAAGACTAATTGATATATTAGAGAGGGAAGGAATAGAAATTATTACCCTAAAGGGACTAATTACTTAGGAGGTAAGAGGAAGTAGTAGTATACTAGACCTATGCTTTATATTATATTAGATTAGGAATAGGATTATAAAATGCAGGGTTAACTAGGAACTAGAAGAATTATTAGACCACTTCCCGGTATAGATTAAGCTTAATGTCTAAGCTAATTAGGAAAGGGAACTAGAAGAGAAGCTTAACTAGAAAGGTACTAAATAGGGTAGGATTAGGGAGGGACTAGAAAGGGACCGGCAGGTCAGCGTGGACCGACCACCGGCCCACAATACGCATCGGTGAGTATAATAAAGCAGTAGAAGAACTAATAGGAATCCTAAAACAGGTAGCTAGAAAGCATACCCTAGTAAAGAAACATTTACTATACTAGCAACTATACTAGACTAGTAAGTGTATAAGGAAGGTTAAAGTAGTAAGGAAGGCTAAGAGGCAGTAGATATAAACCTATACCTAGGAAGTATAGGACAACTATAATAAAGCCTACTAGGAAAAGAAGATCTAGATTAAGAAAGACAAGATATAAGAATAGAGATCTATAATAGGAATAATTATAAAGAAACTAGAGGAGATATAGAGGATAGCTAAATAGGCAAGGAGGCCTAAACAGGAAAAGAATATACTACTATAATTCCTAGACATTATAGACTAATAAGGACAAATGCAGACTATAATAGAAGGGAAAGTAAGAGCCCTAGGCTAACACTTCTTCTATAGAAAAGTATAAGCAGACCTATTAGATATAAAGGAGGAAGAATAAGAGACTCTACTGCTAGGTATACTAAGAGACACCTAGGTTAAACCCGAAACTATTAAAAGGATCCTAAAGAAAATTCTAGGCAATAAGGCACTAGGAGAAGATAAGGTCTATAACAAACTTCTAAAAGCATATAGGAAGGGGCTAGCCCTAACACTAGCTAATATCTTTTTATAAAGCCTAGTACTAGGACACTACCTAAGACTATTTAGGAAGTCCCTAATAGTAGTGCTAAGGAAGCCCTAGAAGGAAGACTATACACAGCTTAAGGCCTATAGACTAATAGCCCTACTTAATACAATAGGCAAGGTGCTAGAGAAAATTGTCGCTAAAAGGCTAACAACCTTTGCCGAGGAAAGGAACATCCTTCCCGAAGGCTAGATAGGAGGAAGAAAGAAGAGGTTAATACTAACAGCTATAGAACTAATTATAGAACAGATTAAGCATATCTAGCACTATAGTTAAAACTAGGTAGCAACCCTCCTCTCCCTTAATATCTTAGGAGCCTTTAACAATATCTCCTATAAAAGACTCCTATATATACTTAAATAGAAAGCTATACTAAACTAGATAGTCCAATTTATCTAGTCCTTCCTATAGGAAAGATCGATATAGCTTATTCTAGGCAAATTCAAATTAGACCTAATGCTAACTAAAAAGGGAATCCCCTAAGGATTAATACTCTCCCTAATCCTCTTCCTTATCTTTATAGCAGACCTACTCCTACTCCTAGAATTAAAAAACACATTAGTATTAGGGTTTATAGATGATACAAACATCCTAGCCTAGTCTAAGATAATAGAAACCAACTACAAGATCCTAGAAGAGAAGCACTAGGAGTATAAAAAATAGGTAAAGAGGTATAGAGCAAAATTCGCCCTAGAAAAGTACTAGCTTATCTACTTTAGTAAGGCTAAATCAACCTATAATATAAAGCAATCAATCACTATCTAAGGCTTTGAAACCTAACTATTAGCAGAGCTTAGGGTACTAGGGATCTAGCTAGATCTAAAACTAAATTAGGGACTATAAGTAAAGAAGGTAAAGTAGAGGGTAGATACTAATATATAATCTATTAATAGACTTATAGCCTCTATATAGGGGGCTATATTCGAGAAAGCTAAAGTTATATATAAAGCAATTGTTAAGCTAGCGATGCTATATAGAGCATAGATATAGACAGCCTAGGAGAAAACACTAAAGAGGATTAAGCAACTAGTTAGCAGGTCCTAAACCTAAAGCCTAAAGAAAATCCTAGGAGTATACAAAACTATACTAATAAGGGTAGTAGAAATAGAATTAGGGATCCTACTAGTCAAACAATACTTTAAGGGACTAAGACACTAATATACGGTAAAGATAATAGAATACCTAGTCTAACAGACTATCTAAAAGGCACTAGATAAGATAAAAGCCTAGTATATTAGGACTAGGAGGCGAGACAGACTATAAATAACTCCCTAGAAAGTTAAAGACCTAGAGCAATATAGAGTCTTAATAAGAGAAATGCTAGAGAAAGAGCTTTAGGGACTAAATATAAGGCTAAAGGAAGACAAGCTAAAGGGAGAGAAATAAAGCCTAGCAGAGTTAATTGCTAGATACCTATAGGAGCAGGAATAGAACAAAACACAAGTTAGACTAGGAACCCTAAAGGCACTAATCAAATTTAGTTAATACAACTATTAGCTCTATAAGGACCTAAATAGGGCCGAGGCAAGCCTAGCTATCTAAATTAGATCTAAATATATTAGACTTAGGTCTTACCTATTTAGAAGAAACGTCCTAGGAATTGAAAGCAGAGCGTACTAATATAGCTACCAATCTTAGAACCCTAAGTATATACTACTAGTCTGCCCTTAGTAGTTAGAAGGTAGAAGTAATTAGAGACTAAAAGCAATAGAAAGGGAATACAATAAGCTAATCTAGAGCAAAGAAGACCTAAAGAGGATAGTAAAGTAGATTATTAAATAGGGATTTATATAACAATTCGCACTAGTAAGGGAAACTAAGGAGTAGATAAGAAGGAGGGAAGAAGAGGGGGAAAGAAGGGCAGGGTAGTAGGCAAGGTAGTTAGAGGGTAATAACCATAATACTAGTATACCCTAAAGGAAGGAAAACAAGGAAACGAGGAAGATTAATACTTATAAATAGGATAGGAGGGAGGTTTTTACCAACTAAGTTAGTTTCCTACCTAAAACAATACATAGAAACAGACCTATATAGGCCGAAAGGCACTACAACAGGCAAATGAAATATCTATCTATCTATATATAGTCTTCCTTCTAGGGCTTCCTTAGTACTACTATTAGGGACTTCCTAAATAGTCTTAGGTAGTGTCCTAGTGCTAGGCTTTATAAAAAGATATTAGCTAGTGCTAGGGCTAGCCCCTTCCTATATGCTTTTAGAAGTTTGTTATAGATCTTGTTTTCTCCTAGTGCCTTATTACCTAGAATTTTCTTTAGGATCCTTTCAATAGTTTCGGGTTTAACCTAGGTGTCTCTTAGTATACCTAGCAGTAGAGTCTCTTATTCTTCCTCCTTTATATCTAATAGGTCTACTTATACTTTTCTATAGAAGAAGTGTTAGCCTAAGGCTCTTACTTTCCCTTCTATTATAGTCTATATTTGTCCTTGTTAGTCTATAATGTCTAGGAATTGTAGTAGCATATTCTTTTCCTATTTAGGCCTCCTTGCCTATTTAGCTATCCTCTATATCTCCTCTAGTTTCTTTATAATTATTCCTATTATAGATCTCTATTCTTGTATCTTGTCTTTCTTAATCTAGATCTTCTTTTCCTAGTAGGCTTTATTATAGTTATCCTATACTTCCTAGGTATAGGTTTATATCTACTACCTCCTAGCCTTCCTTACTACTTTAACCTTCCCTATATACTTACTAGTCTAGTATAGTCGCTAGTATAGTGAATGTTTCTTTGCTAGGGTATACTTTCTAGCTACCTATTGTAGGATTCCTATTAGTTCTTCTACTGCCTTATTAATGTCCTCTAGCCTTAGTAGGTGCTTTATTAAGAGTTCCTCTATTTTTGGGTCCCTTTCTAGTTCCTCCCTAATCCTACCCTATTTAGTACCTTTCTAGTTAAGCTTCTCCTCTAGTTCCCTTTCCTAGTTAGCTTAGACATTTAGCTCAATCTATACCGGGAAGTAGTCTAATAATTCTTCTAGTTCCTAGTTAACCCTGTATCTTATAATCCTGTTCCTAATCTAATATAATGCAAAGTATAGGTCTAGTGTGCTACTACTTCCTCTTGCCTCCTAAGTAATTAGTCCCTTTAGGGTAACAATTTCTATTCCTTCCCTCTCTAATATATCAATTAGTCTTCCTACTAGGAAGTAGTAAGCTAGGGTAAAGTCTAAGCCCTAGAGGGGGTAGTAGAGGTTGAAATCCCTAAGTAGGATTTAGTAGGTGTTCCCCTAGATAACTCTAGGTAGTCTTTCTAGGGTTTTTAGTTAGGTACTGCTTCTTAAGTCTAGTAGTAGGTTGTATATACAGTAGACTTGGAGTGTACCTTAGGATGTCTCTACTTAAACTAATATTAGGTCCCTATCCTCCTATAGTATAGCCTACTAGGTTTCTATATCTATCTCCTTGCTAATATAGATGTATATCCTTAGGGCTCCCTAGTTGTAGATAATTAGGTAGTATCTTAGGTCTTTAACTGTTGCTAGTCTCTTTGTATATAGGTTAAGCTAGGGCTTTTAGATTGCAATAATATAATATTCTTTTAGGTTTAGTATTTGAAGGAAGCTCCTCTATACCTTGTCTTTGCTCTTATTAATATTATACTATATAATGTTTAGTGATATTGCAATGTTTATTAGGTTTTATCTATATTATTTCCCTATAAGTTTTCCTTTAGTCTTCCCTTACTTTAGACTAATATTTGACTAAGCTTTGTCTGCCCTGCTTCCTTTCCTATAATATTAAGGTATCTTAGTCTCCCTAGTTGCTAGTAACTCTCTTGTGCTAGTAAGGCCCTAAATGTGAACCTATTATCTTACCTAGACCTCTTTTATAGCACTTAGCTAGGTTGCTTCTATACCTAGCTACCCTAGCTTATTATATATCTTTTTAGTATATTGATTCTAGCTTCCTTTGCCTTCCTAGCTACCTGTATTCTTACCGGGCATTCCTTCGCCTAAGAGGGGTGTCTTTTAGTATAGTATACATATCTTGCTTCTCCCTTATATACTTTACATTCTTTAACCTAGTAATCCCCTATATAATAGGAGCAAGTGTTGGTTATCTTTATATACTTAGCTGCTAAGTGTCTATAGTATTGATATTTGAAGCACTATATTATCCTATAGTTGCTTCTGTATATCTCTGTTTCTAATCTTTTAAAGTCCTAGAACAACCCCTAGTCTAGTACTATATTAGCCTACTCTGCACTCCCTACCTAGATAATTAGGGAAGACTGCTTCTTAGTCTCTTCGATTTTCCTTTTAATCTATACTACTTTTGTAATCTTTAGGCCTAGGTATATAGCTTGGTTTTGTCTCTATAGGCTCTTAATATCCTGTTCTTCCTTAAAGCTTCTTATTATGCCGTAGGCTATAATTATAAATTGCTGTTAGGAGACCTTTACTATTTTCCCTATCTTAGTTGTCTATTCTTTTTGTGTTTCTAGCTTCTTTTTATCTTACTCTTATGCTATAAATAGCTTAATTACCCCTTTACCTTCGTTCCTAGCCCTAATTACCTCTTTAACTGCAATTCTTTCTATAATCTCTTTCCCTATAAGTCCTTAGACTTCCTTTTGCTCCTATAGGTCCGTAATATAGACTCGAACTACTGTCCTCGGGGGTTTTAGCGCCTCCTAACTAGCTACTACTACCTAGGTGCGGTAGTTTAGGCTTATCTCCTATTGTTTCTTCGTAATCTTTGCTACGACTGTATTAGCTACCTTTATAATTACGTAGCTTACCTAGTTGTAGATTGCTTTTAGTCCTCTAAGGAGTTCTAAAATTATTATCCTATATGCCCTCTTAGGGGTTCTTCTATCTTCTACCTTTAGTACCTCCTCTGCCCTAGTATATAGTGCTTTCTATTCGTCCTCCCTTCCTTCTTAACTGTCTTCCCTTCGTCTCTAATTGTTCGCTGCTATCGCTTCCGTAACTCTACCCTCGTATATAGTGCTTTCGACACTTTAGAGTATATATAAAGGAAGGGGGTTCCTCGGAAAACAGTACCGAAAAACAAGAAGGCTTTAGGTAGATAGGAGAAGGCTAAAAAGAGTAGGCGGACGAAGACTATCGCGAAGAAAAGTTATCTTTCTAACTGTACTTATTAGGTATAAATTTTATCCTTTCGCTCGCTGTTTAATTCCCTAACTGCTCGGTAGAATGTTATTATCTAGATCTAGGTAGAACTTATCGATTTCCCTAGAAGCCCTCCTTAAGAAGTTCGAACACTTTCTAACTAAACTATTCTCTAATATTAAGTACTATAATAGCTCCTCCCTCGGTATCGGTATAGTATATAAAAGAGCTATAAAGCAGCTCTATAGAACGTTCTACTAGTTACTCGCTATACTAAGGCCGAATGCTAGTTCGTTCCTTAGAACTCTTAGTTATTTAGGAGATATTAAGGATAGGGTAGGCAGTAACTTCGTATTATATAAGGAGGTAGAGGCTACTATAGAGGAGTCCTTTAACCTATAGAAGATAGTAAAAGATATAGAGGCAGCTATAGGTCTAGGTACCTAGTTAAATTTCTAGTAGGTAGAGTATAAGGATATTTAGAGGGAGTATTAGGTAGAGTTGCGAAGGCAGGTATATAATATAGTCTATAAAACAGGGATAATACCTATAACTATAAGTATTAGGCTCTTCAACCTTGCTTATTTTTCCCTGTTTTCGTTTTATAAAAATCCAAACTAATACAAATCAACCGGAATATATATCTTCTTTTAGTTCTTTAAAAAACCTAGTAGCGTAGCTAGTAGCGTAGCCGGCCTTTTTACTCCTTAGAACTAACGGGATTTTCGAAGACTTCTATTCCGTACGGCTAATAAAGTATACTATACTATATATATATACTTAGAGAGTATTTAGAGCGCGGTATATAGCGCCGTATAATAGCGGCTTATTTCGTATATAGAAAAGCTTATAAACGATACTACGAACATCCTTCCTACTAGAATATCTATCCTACCTAGTACTATCTCGAATGTAGATATTCTAGCCTTTTAGAATCTAATCGAGTGCTTTGAAATCCTTATCTATAATCGTTATACGCTTCGCGTAGATAGCTATAAGGTTAACCGCTAAAATAGTATTAGTATAGTCCGAAAAGAGGTAGAAGAGAAATATATATTCGAAGATACGAATTAGGTAGGCTTCTATAGCCTCTTAAAGGGCGCCTATCGCGGAGGCTTAGAAGCGAAGGTCCGTTCTATAATCCTAGGCAATTTCGCGAATAAGTCGTTAGAAAGGAGCTTTACGGATTAGGAGATTAGAACTCTTCTAATACTTCCGAATCTTATAGAGGGCTACGGCTAAAGAAGGATTAGTAAAAAGACAGTAAGAATACCGGCTACGCTGCCGGCTACGCTACCGGCTATAAATAGGACTTACTTCCTAGGCGCTATCGACGCTTCGTACGATTATTACTACTAGTAGTAGAAGCGCTAGTCGTCGTTTTACGTAGAGCCTTACCCGCCGTTGTCTTACGTAGAGCCTTGCTCGCGACGCCCTTTCTAGTACCGGATCTAGCGGTAGTAGTAGTAGCCTTCTTACGTTAATATACTATACTCGTTCTACTATTTCCGGTCTTATTACGACCCGTAGAAGTAGTAGGTCCCTTCTTACGAGGCGTCGTAACTTAGTTAAGTAGACTCGGTATTATAAAAGTCGTCGAATTAAGGAAAAAAGTGCGTTACGAAGGTATACGAAAGCGCGCGCGGAGCGAGGGTATTACGTAGATAGTAGATATAGAGCGTAGAGGTATAGGTATCGATACGAAGGTTAAATATAGCGAGAGAGGTAGTATCGCGGTATCGCTAGGTAATAGAGTAAGCGTCGCGTAAGCCTATATTATAGTAACGTTAGAGTAAGGAAAGAAGGTAGGTATAGCTAAAAAAGGCAGGTACGGTAAACTTTGAAATATAGCCGGCATATATAGCTAGTATAGTAATAGGCGAAAGCCTCCTTTTAATAAATAGCCGGCCTAATAATAGTATCCTACTATAGTATAGATATTCTTTAGTAATGCCCTTACTAGCTATAGTAATCTTATAAGTAACCTAGGCCTATTGCTAGGAAATATAAGAAATATTAGGTAGGCTATACTAAATAAGCTAGTTATTTAGTAGGAAAAGGCCTACTACCGTCTCTATATGCCGGCTACGAGTGCCTGCTATCGCTCTAAATTCAACTCCGCCCTATCTCGGAGGCTAAGGTACCGAGCGGAAACCCTATAGCTTATATTTACTCGGTTGTCGCGGAGCGCTTATAGGTAAGGTATTAGAAAAGAGTATAAAAAGTACGAGAAGAGTATCCTAGGATATAGGTCGTAAGTAAATAAGAGTAGCACGCCTAGTTATTTATATAGTACGTTACTCTATACGACTAAGAGCCTATATTATCTCGTACTTCGCTTATAAGACCTCGACTCTACTAATATACTATTAATCTCCTACTCGGTCGCTGTTTTAATTCTTCTTCGAGTTGCCGGACTTAGTACGTATCTATCGCTATATAATAGCGCTACGTATTATAGAGAATTAACTGTACTGTATCTCGAAGGCTAAGGTACCGAGCGGAAATCCTATAGCTTATATTTACTCGGTTATCGCGGAGCGATTATAGGTAAGGTATTAGAAAAGAGTATAAAAAGTACGAGAAGAGTATCCTAGGATATAGGTCGTAAGTAAATAAGAGTAATACGCCTAGTTATTTATATAGTACGTTACTCTAAATAACTAGGAGCCTATATTATCTTATACTTCGCTTATAAGACCTCGACTTTACTAGTATACTATCGATCTCTTCCTCGGTCGCTAATACGCTATCTTAATTCTTCTTCGAGTTGCCGGACTTAGTACGTATCTATAGCTATATAATAGCGCTACGTATTATAGAGAATTTCTCGTTAAAGTTTCTCTCTCGTAGGCTTACTATCTACTTCGTAGTATAGAGGATTAAAGTGCTAATACTAAAGAATCTCCTTATAGTTAGGATACTAGGGCTCCTTAGGACCTTTGTATTTTAGGTCTAAATAGAGACGTATTATAAACGTTCTATTGCCCTTTCGCTTACTACCCGCTAGGTCGCGATATACGAAGAAACTAATCTAAATATAGCTCGTCTCTATAATAGCCGGGTAAATATAGAGCGCTAGGTTTCTACTTCGTACCTTAGATTTAGGGACGGCGCGGAGATAAAATTAGAAATATAGCCGGTACCTATAGCCGGTAAAAGGATGCGAAAATAGGCCTCCTCCTAGGTTAATCTACCGACTAAATACAATTTCTAACTAATCCGCTATAAACCGACGCCGAATTTTAGCTAGAAGCTATATATCTTTATTTTAAAGAGTAACCCGCTTCGTATAGATAGTAAGCAGGTTTAAAAGCTTAAGCTCGATTACGAGAAATGCCTCTATAGCTTCTTAAAGAGTACTAATCGCTTTAGCCGTAAATCGTATACTAGACCGAAAATCTAATATAATTTCTCGGACGAGTCGCTAGAAGGGAGTCTTAGGGATTAAAAGCTTAGTCCCTCTTTTATTTTAGAAAAGCCGGATCTAGCGAAGGGTAATAGTACCTAGTTTAAAGCGCTACTTCTTTATCGTCGAGTCCTGCCTTATTCCCTTTTTTTAATAGAAAGATAACTTTTCTTCGCGATAGCCTTCGTCCGCCTACTCTTTTTAGCTTTCTTCTATCTATCTAAAGCCTTCTTATTTTTCGGTACTATTTTCCGAGGAACCCCTTTTCTTTATATATACTATAGAGAGTCTTGCTCTTCCGATATCTCGTTCTCGCTACGGTCTCCCTATATCTAGCTTACTTTACCCTTGCCCTTTAGGCTCTAAAGATATTTATCTACGCGTTTAGGCGACGAGGGTATATCGGTAGGACCTAGAAAATTAATAAGCCTATAATCGTAAGGAGATATTTGTACTTCTTACCTTCTAGAACAAATAGTCTTCTATTAAACCGCCTTAGTAGGTTATCGTTAGATTTAAGTAAAGGATAGTCGCTTAAGGAAGGGGAGGTAGCTAGCTTAGGATTCTATTAAAGCACTAAAGCACTTACTATTTAGCGAGTTGTCTTTACTCCCTGTTCCTAGGAAGCTATTCGTAGAGCTTATAATAGATTTTATTATAGGCCTTCCTCCTACTAAGCGTAGGGGCAGCAAGGATATATATAATGCTATCCTTATTATAGTAGATCGATTTACTAAAGGCGCTCGATATATCCCGGCGCGGAAGGATTAGACTACTATTAATATAGCAGAAGCGCTATAGAATAATATCTTCTATACGTATTAGGGAACCCCTAAGGGGATAGTATCTAATCGTAGATCGATACTAGTATCGCACTATTAGAGCGAAATATACCTATAGCTAAGACTAAAGCATCGGCTATTAATAGCTTTCTATCTATAGACTAACGGTTAAACAGAGAGGCAGAATGCTACCTTATAGCAGTACCTACGTAGCTATATTAATAATAGCCCTAAAGACTAGGTTAACCTCCTATAGCCTATAGAATTCGTATACAACAATAGTGTATACTTATTAACTAAGGTTTTACTATATATAGCTATAATAGGCTAAAACGCTGCTTTACTATAAGACCTATTAACGCTCAAGGCCGAGCGCTAGGAAAGGGAAGCGCGTTAAGTACTAGAAATACTAGCGGCAATAGAACGTATCTAGAAGATACGAGAAATCTATGCTAAGATAGCTAAGAAGCTAACAAAGGCTTAAGAGTACTAAAAGACCTACTATAATAAGCGTTATATACCGATAACCTTTAAGCAAGGCGATATAGTTATACTTAGTATAAAGAACCTCCGCATCCGCAAACACCTATTACCTAATAGCAAAACAAGGCCTAAGCTCGTACTAAGATATATTAGCCTATTCCGCATTCGAGAAGTTAAGGGCCCCTCTATATAGGCCTATTAGTTATAGCTTCCTCCTTATTACACTATCTATAATACCTTCTACGTGTCCCCCCTTAAGCTATATTACTAGCGCGAAGGCGATAAAGCGCCTACTAAGTTAGAAGAAGTCTTAGCTAATAGTAAAGAGCTATAGTCGGTCGAACGAATACTAAAGTATCGGACTAGACAAGGTAAGAAGGAGTACCTACTAAGGTAGTAAGGCTATTCGCCTAAATAGGACTTATAGGAAGCTAAAGGCTCCTTTAAGGATATAACTAAGTTATTAGATAAGTATTAGACTAGTATAAAGAATAAGAAGAAGGCTAAGGGCCTATAATGTTACTAGAAGTCGCTAGAGAGACCTAGGATTAATACTACCCCCGGGGTACTATTAGCTAACTAATTAGAAGCAAGTAATTGTTAGCGAAATGAGACTATACTATAATAGTAAACGCGTACCGAGTATTAACAAGCGCGCTACGACGTATTAACTAATTGCCTGCTCTTTTAAGTATTCTACCTCCTTACTAACGTAGCAAGGCCCTTCTCTTAGTCCTTAGGCCCCCTCCCGTTCCTTCTATTCTATCGAGGCCCCGAGGCCTAGGCGATCCGCGGGGACGGCGCGCGCGCGTATAGTAATAATAATAATAATAATAGCGTTACGGCACGAGCTAGCGATATGTTAGAAGACGGCGCGGCTATATTAGTAACGGTATTACTAAGTATATTGCTAGTTAAAGAAGGAAATTAGAAGCAAGGTAAAGTTAGTACTAAGACGGCTAGCGCCGCTATTATTAATATTACCTGCTATTATTATTATACCCGTAAGAACAACCTTACCTATACCGCGGTCTAAGGCCGGAATATACTATACTAACTAAGCTAAAAAAGATTAAGCTATTCGAGGGGCTCGAGGCTTAAAAGGTTAAGCGATTAATAGACTAACTAAGGGCAAAAATATAGAGCTAAGCTAGCCGGGGTCGATCTTGCGGATAATAGGTTACTCCTCGATCTTTCCGATCCTTTAAGCGAGGCGAACCTTAACTATTATACTTATAATAGCCTTTATCTATAGAAACTAGACAAACTATGTTTTTAAAAGATAAGGTTAATTAACAATTAAAGGCCGCTAAACCTAACTAATTAGGGCTAGCGAAACTACGAACAATAATAGCCCTCGTAATAATAAGAACAATCCCTCGGAAGCGGATATTTCTAGGTCTTTTAGAGTAGACGTAAAGAACTCGGATAATATTACTTAGAACGGAGGCAGCACTATAATACCTCGTACGTCTACCTATTATAGTAGGGAAGACGCGCTCGTATTATAATTAGTCGATAGCCCTTAATTCTTATAGATATATATTACTTTACTCTATTATATATAAGGATAGCGCAGTTAGAGTTAGACATTGTATTAGAAGGTAAGGTTTAATATAGTTATATAATTAGGTAGTTAAGTGTTTAATTTAGCGCGGCTAAGTAGCTTATCGGATTTGCTAAGTTAGTAGTAATAGAGGTCGAGATTAGAATATAGAAAGGCTACGAGGGCGCGGCCTTTAGAAGGGAAGCGTATATTAGGGCTAAAGGGGCTATACGTAATTAGCATATAACTAGGCCGAGTAAAGCTAGGGTCTTAATGCCTTAGGTAGGGCTTAGCGCTTAGCGTTAGGCTAACTTGCCTGCTTTCCTCCCTCTTCTCCTAGATCCTTATCGAATACTACTTATACCTACTACTATCCTATCTACCTGCTAATATACCCTTCTTATAGTAATAGATACTGCCCTTTTTTCCGCGCGCTATAGATATAAGGATTTAATAGCAGGGGTGTTAATTCTAAGGCCGGGAAAAGAGAACGAGGCAGGCAATTCTATTCTTTTCGCTTTAGAGTAGGAGCTGCTATACAAAAGTCGATAGGAGGCAAGTCTCTTATTTTAACTAGGACGCCTTTTAGATACGAGTCGATAATTTAATAAGCTCTAGTTACTATATAGACGGTAGGGAACGATAGGAATAGATCCTATAAGCCTTTATAACTAGTAAGTAACCCGCTATATAGCTAAGTTTCGAGACTTAAGGGATCGAAGATAGAGTTAGTAGGTATAAATATTAGGTAGGCTATAGTAGGTTATATACTAGTCTATAGGCGAGGAGGAGGGCTAGGTAGGAGTTTATAGTAGGAATGTTATAATATAAGGTAAGTAAGTACGCTATAATCTCTAGAACTAGAATAGTAGGTAGCTTTTCTTCCGCCTATTAAAGAGTATTAAGTTATTTTTATTACGCTAAATTAAGATAGAAAAGGAATAAGTACTTATACTCGTATTTATATAAATAGTAGAAAATCATCTCGAGCTTGCTTCTCGCTTTAAGTTCTTACCGTTTTTTTAAGTGTCTATATAAACCTACTACTCGCTTTTCTAAAATAAATAGCCGAACGACGAGTTACGTTTAAGGACTAGATTGCTTTTAGAAAAGAAAAGTTACTAGTATTAAAATCGTAATAACCGTAAGTATCCTCTAGAGTAGTTACTAGACTTTTACTAACTTAGAGAAAGGCTTTCGAAAATAATTTAAACGACTCGTTTTACTAACGACTTATATAGCGTAGCGAGAAATATATAGACTTTGTTATTCGAATTGTAACGCGATAGTAATAAAGGGGGAGACGTCTAGGATATAAGATATCTAGATTAGTAAGATAGAAAGTAATACTAATAATACCTCGAATAAGTTACCTTACTATAAAGGCTAACTTTTAGGTTTATAAGTAATGGCCTAGGTTAGCTAGACTATTTCCTAGCTATCGGTATTAGACTACGCTATAATAGATAAACGGGAGATTATAAAATAATAAAACCCTATCTCCTATATACTACGCCTCTAAGGCCGAAAAGGAAAAAAAGGCGTACGTTTACTATCTTTATTAAGAGAAAGCGGAGCTTATACTCTCTAACTAGGACGATAGGTAATATAAGTTACTAGTAGTTAGGCCTCGACTATCTCTTCGAAAGAGGAGGGAGGAGACCCTAAGGACTATATACTACCGCGGCTACTACCTAAGACGTATAATTATACTATAGAAGAGATAGCGATACGATTTAATACCTATACGATATCTCTTTAATACTTCTATTCGTTTTATATTATCTTCCTACTAGAAAACTCTAATAGACCTAGCTTCTACTATACTCTAAGTCTTTTAATCCTAGTTCGATACCTAGCTTAGTTTCCTAAGCCTCTAGATAGGTTATAAGTCGTCCTATTATTAACTTATTATAGTATCGACGAAAACAATCGCTCTATCTTAGTAAAACTTAAATAGATATATACCTATCTATATATTCTTTCTCTAACTATAACTAGAAGGCAAATAAGTAATTTCCGTAGTATTTACCTTACTTATATATATACTCTAGATAAAAAAAAAAGAAACAGATAATTTTTTTTAGCTCGATCTAACGACTTAATATAAGATAATATATTCCTCCTACTATTACGAGACGAGTAATAAACGAACCTAACTAATTCCGTAGTTAGGATTAGGAAATCTACTTTAGAATTACGACCCGAAAAGTTTAGTACTTACTAAATAAAGTCTAAGTATATATCTTATAGCCTATAATACCTATCTACCTACCTACCTACCTACCTACCTACCTACCTACCTACCTACCTACCTACCTACCTACCTACCTACCTACCTACCTACCTACCCCGTCTAGTCTAGTCTAGTTTGCCGAAACAGCCTATATAAGGTAGATGTCCTTATTAGCAAGACAAAGTAAGATACAGTACTCTATACCTTACATTCACCCGCTCTTACGTAGAACTATTCCCCGAAGATCACACACGCGAGATCTGGATAAATATGCATGCATACCCGAACTTCTGCCTAAAAAGTAGGGTCTCCATCTCGAGTGCAATTACGGAGGTATACTGATGAGAAGAAGAAGAAAGATTTGTTGTTGGAATAGATTATATGTGGGAGTGGCAAGGCGAATTTTGGTATGGGATTGATTATTGAAGTGAGAACTTGGAAGTGATTATAATGGAAGTACTCCGTAGCTTCTTGCTGCTCCCTACTAGATTTGGGGGGGTTTTTTTTTTCTTCCACTGCGATCGATCAGGAGATTGAGCAGCGTCTCGTGTGGTTTCTTGACGTTGCGGAACCACCAAAGTCTCGATTCGTGACCGACTTGCAAGATCCCGATCAAGTCCACGGCGGTTGAACACCATGCATAAGGCGATGGTGGCGACCGGAGGGTTTTGGTGTGTCCCGGTGTGTGTATGTCTGGCCGCCCTTGATCTCATATCTGGATTGCATCACGGGTAGATGCTCATCGGCGTCTTGTACCGTATGGGCGGGCGACTTGGCGATCTCTCATCATCATCACAATCTGTCGCGCGATGGAGAGTCGCTTTTGGCCGTGCTTTGTCACGCCTTAGTTGGATATGGCGTATTTGGCATCCGGATGGAATTGATCAAACCGCGCTGTATGGCTGAGAAGATGCTTGACCAGAGCCGGGCGTCGTGGATCACAACGCAAATTCACTTGCGAGATCTTGTTTCCTGACTCCGCTGACGAAGATTGTGCTGGTTGTTGGTTGTCGAATTTGATACCGTTCTGGCGTCGCTTTGCTCACTCCTCTTCCAATTTCTGCAAGGTTGGACAGTTCCTCTCGAATTCAGCAAAGCTTCGACATGCCTTCAGTCTCCCGTCTTCGGAGAGAATCGATACGCGTCTGACGGGTAATATCGAGTCTCTGTCGTCGTGAGCCGCGTTGACTGGTACTGCGGAGCTAGTCTGCCTTCCAAAACCGGCATTGGCTTCAACTTCTGACAGACGCTGTCCACTGTCCGATGTCGCACGGGGCAGGTCCATGTCTGCAGTGCTGTCACGGCTTCGACTGAACAATTCCATCTTTCCAGGCAGCATCTCAGGCTCGTTCCAGATCGTGAAGGTGTCCAGGCCTCCGACTTGCTCTTTAGTGATGGCAGGTCCGAAGATGAGCGTTCGACGACTCACGGTATAGAGCAGCACGTCGATCCAGCCGTTTGAAGCCAGCAGGAATCCGGCAACGGTCAGCTCAGCGTACCCAACGTCTCCTCCAGCCATTATCTTCAGTCGCGCAATGACGGCAGGTAAAGTGCATGCGACGTATGCAATGGGGTACATGATGATGCTTCGGGCGGCTGATTCTGCTCGCATTCGCGTGTCCGGGGTCGAGTAGAAGAATGACCTGACTCTGCGCCAGAGAATAGCAAACATGAGGGTGTAAACGATGATTACAGTGGCTTGAGTCAGGATGAGCCAGATGTAGTGGATCCAAAGTCGGTCCATGAGGTATTTCTCGTTGATCCAGCACCAGACTCCTGCTCTCATGTAGAAATCCCGAGGGTGGATGACGACTCCAATGGTGGAAAGGAAATAGGCGAAGGTCCAGAGGCTGACGATCATGAACAGGAATGGGGCATAGGACAATCGCTTGTCGAAGACCACATCGGCGAATAGATGGACCGCCAGTGCGAGTGTGAAGAGAGCGATGCCCACATCGCCAGCGTTCAGAAGCCAGCCCTGCGCCCAGCAGGTCGGAGTCTGAGCAAAGATGCCATCTTTTCGCAGCCACTGAGTGCCGAGACTGAATCCGACGGCTTGCTGTACATCGGACAGCACGAGATTGAGGAGCAGTGCCACGTATTGGTTGATGCGAGCATATGAGCGATGCTTCCAGGTGAGGACTCTGTAGCCCAGATATGCAAGAAGGCCAGATGACGAGACGGCGGAGACGATGGCTGCAGCGGAAATTGCTACGATTCCAGCGCGAACATCGTCTGGTAACGGCGACTGTGTATCCGCTGATCCAGGGCGCAGCATCTTGAACGTGAGCACATGCTCGTCGAGACTCGGGGACTGCATATGTGTGAGATGTAGGCGCTGGAGACCAGCGCAGAGGAGCCGTCACGCTCTCGCTTCCACTGCAGCTCGGGTCGGGAAGTCAGCCCAGAGTGTACGTGCCAGCGAGGTTGCTATCCCAGAGGAGGCTTGGTGAGAGGAGCACGAATGCGAAGTGCAGCTACATGCTTAAGTCGCGAGCGTTCTGGTTGGTTGTGTTCCGCGGTCTGCGTGATGTTTGCCCCCAAGTAGTTGTGAAACGCCAGGATGGGCTGGCTTCAGTGGCATGACGAGCCCTTTATACCGATGATTTCTCGAAGCTTACGAAGATGAACCTTGTTCTGCATTGGCTCTGCATTTGACATGAGGGACATGGACATCATGCGGCCCGCGAGCGATGTCCAGGAGCCGCAGCCTTGTCATGACCAGGAACCATGACCCGACGCAAGCGCTCGTATTCGGCTGCTGCTTGGTCTGCGGTACCGGGTGGTGATGAGTGGAAGTCCATTGTGATTGCGCATGGCGAATGGAAAGGGGGCATGTGATCGAAGCAGATGAAGAGTGAAGACGAGACAAGACAGACGGGAATAACGAGAAATCGCCTAGCCAACGCAGCAGCTGGGCCATTTTGAGATGTAGACTTCACTCCCAACATTGCACAAAGGGTGTGGGAGGCAGGCTTTCATACTATGCCCATCACGGCATCACCACATCCAATAACGACCCTGTGTCTTATCCGCCGGTGACCGGAGGCTCGGGCACTGAAGACTGTGTGTGCAGGGACTCCATGAGCATCATCATCAACAGGAACAACATTGCGAGGGAATGGCACACAGCCAAGTAACAGACATCAAGATGGCGACTGGAAAACAAAGACTTCTTGTCACAATGGAAACTGAGATCGCGTCGCAGTGCTGCGTCTTGTCCCTAATAAGAAGACCATATTGAGGCATCGATGTACCTTTGTACTCAGGTAAAGTTTTACGGCACTTCCCCGACTACCTCGTCTCGAATGTTATTACTCGCCTCGGCGTAATATAAGGGACCGAATTGAAATTTTATCTTTCGAATAGGTTGGCGGCTCGCTTTAGCTGAGGAGCACTCTACCAAAACACCTCTCCCCTTACGAGCGGGAGGGAGGGTTGGGGGCCACACCGATGTGCCCTCTATAAGGAGGTCGGGGACTGACAAGAGTCCTACGTTTACAGCCTTACTCTCGGTGAGTTAGGAGATGACCTGCATAGGACGAGAGCGAACAATGTATCAGCCTTGGAATTTCAATTTACTACTCGCTTGCCTCATCGAGACACAGTTAGCCCCCGAGCCTCCGAACAGGGAAGGAGGAAAAACTTCCAGATCTCCAAAGCCGAAGCCAAAGCCTATTCTAGTATACATACACATAAAAACCTTCCCGAAGCAGAACCTCGCCGACGAAAAATCATCAGGACCATCGAAATCCCTGTGTTCAGTTTCACGCATGCCACTCTTCTATAGAATGTCTAGAAAATGCCCACGACAGCCTTGCGAAGAACACGGCTCGCACGGCAAAGAGAGCAACTCGGCAATAATATCAAGCAGGGAGAGGGACCCGATATTGCGGAGCGGGCCCGAGGAGCAGGCACCGCAATGCGAGGGAAACCATCATCAGGTCCAGACTCTAGAATTTGCAGGGCCAGGGATGTGATCAAATCGACCAGGCCACAACATTATTGCACCAAAACAGTGAAAATGATGAGAGATACGGTGGACGAGGGATAGAGATGATCCTTGTTTTGACTCCATAATGTATCTGAATGTCGTGATGATTGCTCGCTAGGTAATGTAACGGAAGTCAGGATGTTGATGTCCCAAATCCTCGATCTCTTCCTCACTCAGGCCGTTTAAACGATAGCTTCGACCGCCTTGCGAACGTAATCTGTTCTCGTAGAGACAGTAGAGAATTCCTCCGATGGCGAGAAGGAGGACGACGAGTTGGGCGGATAGATTTATCGTGTGGCCGATGTGATACGTGGGAGCGTCGCTTGCAAGATATGTCCATGTGGCGACGATACCTCCAAGAGTTCCGAGGGTGACGATCCAGCCGCTGGCTACTGCTCGCACCGGTGGACCGGCGCAGTTGTTGAGGCCCCAGGAAAGGAAGCCAGGTCCACCGGGGAAGGCACCCAGAGCGCAGAGATAGACGGCGGCGTAGCGGACGTTGGCGTCGTTGTTCCAGCGCAGGAGAGCGAAGCCCGTAATGCCGAGGAATGTGAAGCAGGCCAGGCACAGTCCTCGTTGCTTGATCTTGTCGCTGATGAAAGCGATCAGGATGGCGATGGCAGATGCCGACACGTAGACTGGAACGCTGTACAGCTGTGCCCTGGTCGCCGTCCAGCCCAGATCGCGCAGCACCGTCGGCATGAACACGCTCAGCCCCTGTACCGTGATATTAATGCAGAAGAAGCCAGCAGCGCAGATGTAGTTGTTGATGTTGAAAAGCGCACGTTTGATATGGTGCGGCTTCACATGACCTTCCGCACCCGCTTTGTACTCGACACGAAGCCTCTGCACGGCGATGAATTTCTCTCGCTCCGTCAAAACCCGTGACGTCCCTGGACTTTGCGGCAACATTAACGGAGCCAGGGCGCCAATCAACATCGTGACCAAACCTTCGAAGAAGAAAATATTGCGCCACGTGTGAATCGGCGCCGAGGCTGCTCCCCATTCGGGAATTCTGGCGAGTCCGGCGGCCAGCAAGCCGCCAAAGGCACCGGCCATCGATGCGGCCGAGACGTAGATGCCGACGCGGAAGTAGAGTTCTTTCCGCTTGTAGAAGCTGGAGAGGAAGAAGGCGATGCCCGGCATCACGCCTCCCTCGAAGACCCCGAGAAATGCACGTGCGGCGCACAGCTGGCTGAAGCTGTTCACCCATGCCGTGCACATGCTCACGAGCCCGAAGCCCATCACCTGCAAGGTTGTATACACGTCAGTCAAGCCTCAGGAGCACGGTGGAATTCAATCGGAGCAGCGGCTGACCAGAGCGGGAATGTAAAAGCGCGGCCCAACTCGCTTGAGGATGATGTTGCTTGGGACCTCGACGAAGCAGTACACGATGTAGAAGACCGACAGGGCCCAATTGAAACGCACCCCAACCAGGTTGAGGTCCTCTCCCATGCCCTGTCCACACAGATCTGTCAGCGAGCTAAATCATAATAATGAGGACCCTTGATGATGGGTGTGGTCTGACCTGAATTCGAGCATTGCCAATATTGGCTCTGTCGAGGAAACAAAGCAGGTATAGCAGTGTGACCAAAGGCACGATCTGCCAATCTAGTTTGTGTCGCACGCGCGCTTCTTCTTCTTCTGTCCATGTGATGTTTGCTTCCGAGTACGGATCTCCTTTGTCCGCCTCATGGATGTGTAGCGTGTCCACTTTCTTCTCTTCTGCTGCCATGATGATATGGAAGAAGGAAAGAAATTGGCGAAAGTGTTGCACTCTGCTGAGGAGGAGTCCAACAAACAACAAAATCTGGGGAAAAGAAACACATCCTTGGATCTCAGCTCCGCATTATTTAAAGGGCTACTACACTAGTTATCCTCTTCGCGAAGCGTTTCTGCTTGTGCGACCCGAGGCAAGGGCATATTCTACTTAGGCGATCCTATCCTGTACAGTACGGCAATCAATTTCTTCGCTGCACACCCACCTCGTTCGACGGCGCCGAGAAGATGCCAAGTTGTGCAAATGGAGGACCACGTGTGTTGGTGCACGACAGCGAGACAAGATCGTGCAGTAGTGTGCCTGCCAATGCTCGGCATGCGGAGAGTTCTCCAGTGTTTCGGCGCTCGCTTCAGCATCCCGGCTGTTGTGGATGGGCATGCGTTTGTCTGGAGCGAGGGAAGAGGTTGCAATGCACGATGGGTTCCGAGTTGTGTGGAGTTTGAGAGTGTCTGCTGGTGGCTCGAGTGATGGCTTCATCTCAGGCTTTCGTCCTGTCGACCTTGAGCATCGAGTTGCGACAAGGCCGTTGACCCCCACTGGAATTGACAGTGACATCGTTCTTGCAGCGGGTGCAGACTTGCAGAAATCAACCAGTGCGCAGGCCTCGTTTTCCAGCATATCAAGTATCGAAACGACCGAGCGACTTCAGTCTGTACGGTATCAACTTGTCTGAGTATGGCGAAAGGATGTACTACTCACCTCTCGACACAAATACCGGCACGCTCTGAGCAATCCGTACTGCAAGCCTTGCATCCAGCACTCTCAAGACGTCTCGGCGGAAATATACGCACACGCGAACGTCTCTATCCACGAAGGACGTGGTGGCAATGCTAACGCTTTCGAGGGCGGATTCATCCATATGCTGCTGCCCGAGCAGAAGGCCTTTGATCCCACTGATGGGTTGACGAACACGGATTCTGTGGCCCTATGGTGGAAGCATTGGCACTGATGGCTACCTCTACTGGAACATCAGCCAGGTATGATATGTGTATGTGAATGTCAATGCTTGAAACACACACTTATTATCGCTGGTGTAGCTCTTTTCCCAACCCTGACCTTCGAAAATATGCAGACACCCCGGAGTAATCTAATCTTGAGGGCAAAGCTACCGAATGCTGGCGAGAATGTGACCAAGTTTGCGACTACCTTATTGGATCGAGAGTGTAGAAAAAGCACATGAATACGTCGATAGAATATATAATGGAACAAGTCGTACACTCTCCATTAGCCTCATGAATCCGTCCGTCCGTCCTTGGATCTTCTTTGTCGTCACGTGCCACTGCGAGCACTGTATCCTATCATCGACCCTGCTTGCTCAACCAAACTCTAAACCACTGCCACATCTTACAGCAACTCACTCACAAGGCAACAGCATATTTACGACATCCTTGTACATCGTGGCTGAACACGCACAGTCAGCTGAAGCGGAAGCGCTCGCGAACCCATCCACCTCCCTGACCAGCGACCTCTCCACATCTCCCTCGACGACTCGCGCGCGCGCATTCAGTATGGACAAGTTCAAGGCATTCACATCGAGCATTGGCAGCACCGTCACTCCCTTCGCCACTCGCAGCCAGCAGTGGATCAAGGAGCAGACGGGGAATGCGGGCGAGAAGACAGAGCTTCCACACGACTATGTCGAGCTGGAAGTCAGGATCGATGCCCTGAAGCAGACACACCAGAAGCTCCTTGCTGCCACCAGCCAGTATGCGAACGAGGCATACGACTATCCGCCGAATGTCAGGGAGAGCTTCCAGGATCTGGGCAAGAGCATCAGCGAGAAGGTGAGATACCATTATGCAATGGCATACTTGCAGAGCCATTATGCTCATACCCGTCACACAGGTGGGCCTCCTCTCGAAAGCAGCCAGCGCATCCGAAGCACAAGCAGCTCTGACTGCACCACCATCCGCCAAGCCACAGCCCAAAACATTCAGCCATGCCATTGCTCGCGCTGCCCTCGCCGGTTCGCAGACTATCTCAACTGCCACTCCTCAAGGTTCTACCGAACCAGACCCACTTGCGCAAGGCCTCGAGAAGCTTGCGCTGGCCGAGGAGAAGGTGGGCGAGGCTCGTCTCGACCAAGATGAGAAGATCCAGGGCAAGTTCCTTGCTGGCTGGAGCACCACTCTACAACAGTCCATCAAGGCTGCCGATAAGGCTCGCACCGCTGTGCAGAATGCGCGCTTGAATCTGGACGCAGTCAAGAGCAAGGCAAGCGCTGGCGGCAGGCATGAGGAGAGCTTCACCGAGCAGCAGCGACGTGCTATCGAGAGTGCTGAGGACCAATTCGTGGAGAAGGTTGACGAGGCTACCTCGATCATGCGAAATGTCCTCGACACCCCCGAGCCACTTCGAAATCTGCTTGAGCTCGCCAAGGCCCAGGCTGAATACCACCAACGCGCCGCTGACATTATGGACGCTACTGTCAACGAACTATCCGAGCTCCAAATGGCCCAGGAGACCGAATACAGGAAGGCACGTGAGGGCGCTTGAAATGACTAACTTGGCTGACGAAGGAACGAATGTTGACTGCGAAGTAGCGGCTGATCAACAACAACGCGACGGACTACGAGACGGCTCCCTAAATGACGAGGGTGTAAGTAGCACTCTCTCTGAAGGCTGGTGCTACAGGCGTGCTGGAGTCTTGGCAGGATGATCAAGAGTTTGGCATCAGGTCGCTTTGACATTCTACAGTATGAGCGGAATTGCATAGCCATAGCTCATACCCATTCCCATCCGACGGGTTCGTATCAACATACCACCACCATCTCATCTACCGTCAAACATCATCCCCCTTCGCCCTAGCAGCAATATCCACCTCCTCATGCGGATCGACATTATGTCCACTCCCCCCATCCCTAACAACATTCTTCCCATTCCTCTCATTCCACTCCTGTATCGCTATCCAAGCCACCCTAAACCCTTCAATCCCCGCCGGCATCCCAGAATAACACGCCGCCTGTAAAATCACCTCACGAATCTCCTCTTCCGTCGCACCATTCGTCAACGCCCCTTTAACATGCGTCGCTAACTCCGACCCTCGGTTCTGGTTACACAGCATCGCGATGTTGAGGAAAGATCGTGTTTTCTTTTCCAGCCCCGGACGCGTCCAGATGCTGCCCCAGCAGGATTCGGATACGTACTCTTGCATGGCTCGTGAGAAGGGGTTGTCGCCGTTTTTCAGGGCGGCGTCCACGTATTCTTTTCCTACGACTGAGTAGCGCATGCGGAGGCCTTCGTCGTACAGGATTTTGTGGGCTTGGGCGATTTCTTGGGGGGTGTGGGTGGGTGGCATTTTTTTGGATTTTTGAGGGTTGTTTTGAAAGGGGTGGGTGGGTTGAGGGAGAGATGGCTTGGGTGGGGAACTTGGAAAGGGGGATGATTGGGGGTTTTGGGAGGTACGTGAATAGGAATAAGATATTGATTTTGCCTGTCTCGTTATGTCGCAGCTAGGTCCGTATAGCTATGGAGGCCGAAGTCGGAACAAGCTTCTCAAGCTTGCGGAGAAGCTCGACTTTCACAAACTTCGTCATCAAAACATAAACAGCATCTTCTACCAAAGCAGACGCGGGGCAAGATGCAGTTCGGCAGTATGGTGTTAGTGGGGAAGTGGGCGGCCACCACGCCAGGATAAAAGTAGAACGATGGAGTGTTCATTCACTTACCAATGCTGCTAGCCATCAAGGTAGGCAGAAACCACAACGCACGGACCAATCCCCTCGAATCAACATGCCTTCACCACTACCACCACCCAGACCCGACCAAGCATATGTCACCGTCTCCCCAATCCCAGGCGGCTTCATCACCCTCAGCGACACCTTCTTCGTCAAACCCGCCGACCCCACCGCCAAACGCACCGTCCCCTCCCTAACATTCCTCATCCAACACCCCAACCCACCCCCCTCATCCGGCTACACCTCCCACCCCAACAAACCCTTCCGCTTGATGTTCGATCTCGGCCTGCGAAAATCCCAATCCCGATACCCCCTTCCTCTCCAAAAACACATCGACTCCCGCGCCCCTTT
This sequence comes from Pseudocercospora fijiensis CIRAD86, assembly GCF_000340215.1. Lineage (NCBI taxonomy): Eukaryota > Fungi > Ascomycota > Dothideomycetes > Mycosphaerellales > Mycosphaerellaceae > Pseudocercospora > Pseudocercospora fijiensis. The sequence goes on from NW_006921533.1 coordinate 8,045,896, forward strand.
CCTCCTCGAACCCGGCGTCGCCCAACAACTCCAAGACGCTGGCCTCTCCCCTTCAGCCATCAACCTCGTCATCTTATCTCACGTCCATTACGACCACCACGGCGACCCCGAAGATTTCCCCCAAGCACACTTCCTCCTCGGCCACGGCGCCCTCCACGTCCTCAAATACGGTCTCGGCGGTACGGCTTCCCACCAACATTTCGACCCCAATACCTTCCCCCCCGATCGAACTTCCGAACTCCCGGACCCGAAAACTTGGCACGAATCTCTCGGTCCGTTTCCTCACGTGTACGATTTATTCCACGACTCTTCCGTGTATGTCATCGACACACCGGGGCATTTGCCCGGACATTTGAATCTTTTGTGTCGCACGCAAGAGCGGTGGGTTTTGCTTTGTGGGGATGCGTTTCATGATCGTAGGCTTTTGACGGGGGAGAGGGAAATTGGGACTTGGGTGGTGGAGGTTGAGGGGCGGAGGACGGTTTGTTGTATTCATGTTGATGAGGAGGAGGCGAGGGAGAGTATTAGGAGATTGAGGGAGTTGGAGAGCGGGACGGGAGGGGAGTGTGAGTTGATTGCTGCGCATGAGGTAAGTGGGAAGGAAATTTTGGGCGGATGTATTGATGGTGTTTGAGAATCATTGCTAACTTTGAGGTTTATGATAGGAGGATTGGTGGGAGAGGCATAAAGATCAAGTGTTTCCTGGGACGATTTAGGTGGATGGTGTTTTGAATGAGTGAATTTTGGGGTGGAAGTCAAGTTTTTTGAAGAAGACGGACGGAGGCCCGGAAATTTTGTGTTCAATAATGGCTGTGCCTAGAGATCTTTTGCCTACCTTGACATACATGCTTCCTGATATATGGCATGAAAAGCTGAATTCCTTCAATTGTATACGCGCAAGGAGGCTGAAGGAACACGGTGTTATGCAAGCTAAAACGGCAGACCTGAACGGGTATCCGTGGCTTCCGGCCTACCCTGCATGAGACTGTATGCCGTCTTCACACTCCGACAGCTGAAGCCTGAACCTGTGCCACTTCAGGCCGTAAGTATAAGAACGCGAGCTGCAGCGAGACGAATATCTTGGCTTTGCTAATCACGAAAGTTTTCTTGTTAGCTTGCGAGGGATCGATTATTTCAACCATCTCAAGAAACCCAAACTTTCAACTCTCCACATTTCCACCTCATCCATCCATCAAAAAAAAAAATGTCCAAACTCATCTCTATCAAACCCTACCCCAAGGGTTCCGCCGAATTCGAATCCGAACGCAAGAAAATCGTCGACGACGTCTTGAAAAAATTGCCCCAAGATCTCATTCTGCCCGACGAAATTTTCGAAAACCCTCCTCAGAATGTTATAAACTTCCCGCGCGAGAGTGGACTCCTGACCAAAGAGGAACTGGAAATAACCGAGAATTATGACCTCGTGGGTTTGGCTGAAGCGATCGCGTCGAGGAGGTTATCTTCGGTAGCGGTGACGAGGGCGTTTTGTCGGAGGGCGGCGATTGCGCATCAGGCAAGTCCAGAAAAGAATTCAATTCGCGAAATCATTTTGGGTCCTATCGTAAGTACTAACGTGGATTTGTGTAGCTCACATTCTGCCTCACAGAATTCTACATGTCCGAAGCCCTCTCGCAAGCCGAGCACCTCGACCTCCACCTCGCCACAACGGGAAAACCCCTCGGCCCTCTCCACGGCATCCCCATCTCCATCAAAGAAATGATCCCCGTCAAAAACCAACTCTCGTCCCTAGGCCTCAAAGTCACGCGACAAGTCAACACGGAAGATTGTGTCACGACGCAGATTTTGAGGGAATTAGGGGCGGTGTTTTACGTCAAAACTCATCAGCCCGCCGCGGTGTTGAGTGCCGAGTCTACATCCTTCTTAGGCCGGACGTTGAATCCGCATAATTTGAATCTCGCGCCGGGAGGGAGTTCCGGGGGAGAAGGGGCTTTGTTGGCGATGAGGGGGAGTGTGTTTGGGTTTGGAACGGATATTGGGGGAAGTGTTCGAATCCCGGCATCTTTTTGTGGGGTGTATGGATTCAAAGGTTCTGATGGGTTTGTGCCGACTGAGAAGTTGTTATCCGGGCCTTTTCCTGCTGGGATGTTTGTTCCCGGGGTGGTGGGGCCGCTGGGACGGAGTTTGAGGGATGTGGATTTTGTTATGAGATGTGTGAGGGAGGTGAGGCCTTGGTTGAGGGATCAGGAGGTTTTGCCGACGGTGTATAGGGGTTTGAAGGGGGTTGAAGGGTTGAGGAAGGAGACAATGAAGGTTGGACTTTTGCAGGATTATGGTGCTGTGCAGCCTCAGCCGCCGGTTCGTGAAGCGATGGAGTGGGTTCATAAGCAACTTACGAGCAATCGGTTCAAGGTCTTGTCATACACGTTCCCGGAGCCTCAGAAGGCACACAAGCTATACTCCGAACTGCTATCCACAGACGGTTGGACTGCGATTCGCGGCGCCCTCCAAGCTGGCAAGGAACCGACATTCCCAGTCTTCGAAGAAGTCATCAAACAGCTCATCGCCGAAAGTCCAGGCGCAGCCGAAGGCAAAGAAAGTTCGGCCTCACGCATCGCCGACCTCAAATGGCAGCGAGATGTTTTGCGAGCCGAATTTCTCGCCGACTGGATTGCACAAGGGGATCCAGATATTGTCATCGCTCCGATGAGTCCCGCTGCGCCTCATGATACGGCAGATTTGGTGAGGAGTGTCAGTGGGACGCATTATTGGAATTTGGTGGATTATCCGGCTTTCGTGGTGCCTACTCCGTTCCATGTAATGTCCAAGGCTTCGTATAATTCGGAGGAGTATGAAGATGTCAGGCCTCGCTCGAAAGAGGATATTGATACTAAGGAGATCTGGAGGAAGCATGATATGGAGGGTGCTCCGATTTGTTTGCAGATTATTGCGAAGCGACGCATGGAGAGCGAGCTTATTGCGGCGGTGGGTCTGATTCAGCAGGCGCTATGCTTGCCGTGAGTAGTTTTACGGAGCTCAAGTTGTTGTTTTCGAATCGCGGGTATCTATTGAGTGTCGAAATTTTCAATCATCTCGCCTAGACGAGAGGATGCTTTTTATGCCAAAGATGACATAAGGAGCTTTGTCCCAAGGCAAAGAAGGAGTTAGTGTCGGTTAGCTTAGCTGGAATCCACCTGTAGTCATCTCGCCGAGACGATCGGATGTTACTTATGCTAAAAGTGACATGAGGAGCCCTATCTCGAGGCAAAGAAGGAGTTAGTAGTAGTTAGCTTAGCTAGAATCTACCTCGAGCTATCTCGCCGGGACGATCGGATGCTACTTATACTAAAAGCAACGTAAGGAGCTTTATCTTAAGGCAGAGAAGGAGTTAGTATAGGTTAGCTTAGTAGTAATCTATATCGAGCTATCTCGCCGTAGGATAGAGGCGTATTCCGTACTAGATCGGACGTAAAGATCTCTATATTTATATTATACTAGAGGCTAATTATCCTTTAGGGAGTTAGTATTAGTTAGTTTAGCTATAATCTACTTCGAGCTATCTCGCTATAAGATAGAGGCGTATACTATCGTACGAGATCTAATATAAAGAGCTCTATATATATATTATACCGAAGGCGAACTAAGTAGGTAGTATTAGTTTAATTACTTAGCTAGAATTTACCTCTAGCTATCTCGCCGTAAGGTAGAGAGATATATTATACTAGATCGGATATAAAGAGCTCTATATTTATATTATATCGGAGACGAATTAGGGAGTTAGTATTAATTAGCTAGAATTTACTTTAGGCTATCTCGCTATAAGTTAAAGGCGTATCTCGAACCGGATTTAGCGTAAAGAGCTCTATACCTATACTATAACGGAAGCGAAGGAGCTTTGTCCTAGGGTAGGGGAAGCATTAGTATCGGCTAGCTAGAATTTACCTCGAGTTGTCTCGCCGTAAGATAGAGGCGTATCTTATACCGGATCGGACGTAAAGAGCTTTATATTTATATTATAACGGAAGCGAAGGAGCTTTGTCCTAGGGTAGGGGAAGCATTAGTATCGGCTAGCTAGAATTTACCTCGAGTTGTCTCGCCGCAAGATAGAGGCGTATCTTATACTAGATCGGACGTAAAGAGCTTTGTATCTATATTGTAATAGAAGCAAAGGAGCTTTGTCCTAGGGTAGGGGAAGTATTAGTATCGGTTAGCTAGAATTTACCTCGAGTTATCTCGCTATAGGATATAGGCGTATCTCGTACCGGATCGGACGCAAAGAGCTCCACATCCACATTGCACCGGAGGCGGATAAGACAAGCAGAGCTTTGAGTGCTTACAAGACTGTGGTTGTAAGGGAATGGGAATCAGTATGCGTTTTCATATCTTCTATTGCTTTATAATATTTTGCAAATAAGTCCTAGAGCGCTTCGCTTAATGTAAAGATACTCCTGCTCCCTCCCTCCCCCCAAAGAAACATCCCGCCCCTCTATCGCCTAACTGACTCCAGTCCCTCGAATCCTCCCTCGCAACCCACTCCTTAGCCCTTCATCCGCATCCCTCATCTCTACAACTCTCTTCCACTCCGGGTCCTCCCTCCGACCAGGCCTATTCTTCCTCGCATACCAGATTTGCTGCAGTCGATCAGCGAGGACTTGCTGACTGATCTTCGCGTCGGGGAACTTGTTGACGAAGAGCATCTTAAGAACCCTAGCACATTTCTGGTTCCCGTCGTGATGCCCATTGAAATTGAACTCACTACCGACACGCTTCATCTCGTGTAGGCAAGTCTTGACCTCGAAATCGATGGTCCCATTAGCAAGTCTCGGAGTCAAGTTCGAGGCCAAGCGGGCTTTGGACTTGATTCGCTTGGCAGGGCCACGATAGTGAGTTGCTTGTTGAGGTGCCACGGGAGGAAGAGTTTGCGGGGCGGGATTTGCAGTGCGAACAGCCTGAGTCGGGACACGTCGCTGGAAGGGTCCTGGGATAGTAAATGGTATAGGCCCAGCATATGGAGGAATGGCAACTCGGAATGTGTTTTGAGTCGGGAAGGTCTGGGCTGCAATCGGGACGAATCGTGGCAGAGGTTGTTGGCCTGCGGGCCCGGGCGCTGGTTGGCATGGTGGGACTGGGGGGATGTAGGCAGGCTGACGTATCGGTAGAGGACGAAAGGTGAATGGAGAGGCTGCCGCAGGGCCATTTCCTAGGCTTGACGGCTGCGGATCACCCTCTGCATTATCTTCTTCGGCCTCTTCTTGCACATCCTTCTGCTCTGCTTGTCCAGTTTCTGCCGACTCTTCGACGCCAAGATCGATCGCGTCTTGGTTGATTGACTGGATTAGCTCCCTCAGGGCGATATCATCTTCCCCATGAACGTCGAGTTGAACATCGCTTGGATTCTCTTCGATTGTGGGACGATCCCGTCTCTCTTTCCAATCCTCATAGGCCTGGAAACCGCCATCTTCCTCGTCGTCCTCTGAGTATCCATCGCTGTCGTAATGCCCCTGGTACTCCTCAAGCCCATTGTCATGATCTTCGGTCTCCTCGTAGCCAATGTCTTCCCCTTCGTACCCCTCAAAGCCAACATCCTCTCCTCCTGGCTGAGGTCCGTTTTCATAGCCTAAAGCCATAGCATCTTGCTCGAACTCTTTCATAAGTTCGTCAAGGTTTTGGTGCTCGGAGAACTGCTTGCCAACGGCGGAGTCGTTGCGAGCGATGGCCATCTTGGAATAATAGTGCGTTGTCGGTCTGGAAAGTTGATCTCGTGCGTGCGATATCGATATACGTCGGCGCTTTTATGCAAGATATATGGTTAACCTTGGATGATATAGCGATCCGCAAAGTCTTGCGATTGTAGTAGATGTCGTTGGTACTTGGTTGAGGTTGCGAAATGTGCTGTTGTTGGTGTTGGTGTGTCGATGTTGATGATCGAATGGAAGTTGAATAGCAAAGACGCCGATTGTTTTATGGCATCCTACCGCCAAACCTCACCTGTAGCATGTGCTAAAACTGATTGTTCAGTTTCTGCTCATTCACTGACCGGTGAGCGTTTGTCACAAGCAGTAATTCACTCATATGCAGTCTTGTGAATGGCATTGGGCTGAGACTAAGCAACAGCCTCCATTTTCACGTTGCCCATGATGCTCAAGAGGCAAGCTCGGGACGAGACCGCTGGGAGAGATTTGAAAGGCCAGAGAGTCCCCACTGCTCCGTTCTATAGGGAGCTTGCCAATCCATTTTCTTGCCCGGGACCAATCTCACTGACTTACTTCCATATAGCAGAGGCGGCCATGCCCTTGGTAGCGAAGGCCTCATTAGCACGATTGAAGTATTGCTGTGAGGGCAGGTAGGTGACTAACCAACTCTCACTCGGATATGATTTCCGTTTCTTGATTCCATAGGGAGGAACCTTATAGTGGTTTCCCGTTTCATGCCGTAGATATTGTCGCTTGGCTGAGCGAGCGGCGACTTGCCCTAGAAGTGTGTTGGTTGTATGAAAAGCTGCGAGAGCGGGAAGAGATCTTTTCTATAATCGAGCGGCCAGAGTTCGAACGTGTGTTCAGTCAGCGTGCCTAAGAATTGGGATGGTGGAGATGCCACTGGGGAGAGAAGCTGAAGTCCCTATGCCAGTTTCGTTCCATGGTGTGACAAGTATATTAGGCCCAGTGGTTTGCTGGCAGCTTTGTTCGGCTTTATTGTGATGGAGAGAGAGGATTCAAAGCGAGTTCGCGTGGTTTCATCAGACTGTTGTTCTCCATGACATTGGCCACATAGACATCCAGGTCTACTCACAAACAACACAAACTTTGGTGACACGATCAGCGCTCACTCCAGAGCTTCGCCTTAAACGCCTGAATCTTCTCATATAAACCTGCAGACTGTCACGGAGCCGCGTGCCGGATGAGGTAGATGGTCATTCCTGGGTCTCTGCAATGAGGGAATGTCGACTGACAGAAGGCTTTGTGCTCCGTTGTCGTGATATACGACCGGCCCCATGAATGTACCCATGAATGTACCCATGAATGTACCCATGAATGTACCCATGAATGTATAGGCCTAACAAGGCAATTCTACCACAGATAGTCTTGTCGTGTCCAATGTAGAATGTCTAAGTCCAGAGTGTTGAAGCAAGAGTTCTCCTGGCCTACTAGGTAAGCGAAGTTATGTAAGCGCGTTGCGTAACTCTCAGCACTGCATAGGCATATTCCATACCGCAGGACATTAAACACAACGCACAATCTTACGGAGATGCTGGGATGCCATGAAAAGCTCAAGCTGTGTTCGAGAGAATTCAGAAGCTGGGTTCGTCTAGACGCTATGCTGGGCTCTTCCAAGACGGCTATGATCCTACACTATCATACGCCTTACCGCCTGCGGCCTTGTCGACATGTATACAATCCTGCAGTCCGCATAAGTTGAACGCTGTCTTGACGCCTGCTGAGCTGAAATCGGGCGATGGAGCTCCATGCTGTTTCAAATACTGGAGTTCTGCAGTCACACTTTTGATGACTGGCTCGATACAAGCAGCTGGAAAGATTACCACTCTGAATCCGATCTCCTTGGCTTCCGCGACGGTCATATTAGGGGTGACTCCGCCCGGCACCATGTTCAAGAGCACAGGCGTGCTTGCAAAGATCTCGCAGACTTTGCGTGCTTCCTCTTTCGAGGCGATTGCTTCGAAAAAGACAATGTCTACGCCAATTCTGACGGCCTCCTGCAACCTCTCGACGGCTTCGTCGAATCCATACGTCTGGCGGGCGTCGGTTCTGGCGATGATCATCATTTCGGACTGAAGCTGATTCCGAGCGGTCACAGCAGCCCGGAGGCGACTGTAATACACGTCTCGCTCCACGATCACTTTGCCCAGGAGATGCCCGCATCTTTTCTCTTGTGCCTGGTCTTCGATGTGCAAAGCAGCTACTCCTGCCCTGGCATACTGTGCAACAGTTCTCGAGACCATTATCGGCCCTCCGTAGCCCGTGTCCGCGTCTGCTATCAAAGGTACCCCAGGACTCAGTGATGCGATCATCTCAGCATTACTTCGCATGTCGACTTGAGTCGCGATTCCTAGGTCTGCCCAACCAAGCTTTGACATCGAGGTTCCTGCACCAGTCTGGGGGAGGCAGTCAGCAAGAGCAAACCTCTACTGTCGTGAGGCTTACCATGTATATTGCATCAAAACCAGCAGCAAGAGCCAGGCGAGCCGTCAATCCATCGAAGACGCCAGGACAAACAATGACTTTGTCTGGGTCCGCGAGCATTTCTCTCAGGCGATAAGCCCCTGTGAGCGGTGCTAATGCCATGTCTGTAGATTGGTATTGGATTGACTTCTTGAATTCTGAGTCTCCTTTGGCCACAATTGCAAACAGCATTTCAGGATAAATATATCTCACACTGCGCGAAACATACGCTGACATGCGGCATGGCTGAAGCCGAACTCGGCCTGTCGCGGCGATAGGCTTGGACTTTATGCGCACTCGCTATGATATGCCGACAGAGAGCGTAATCGGCAGCTACATCATTGGCTGACTTTGTGGAGCGGAGAGACGTACAGCTGCTCAGTCTGGATTAGGATCAACACTCAGCAAGATACTGATGAGCTATAATCTTGCAATACTTATATAACCACTGACTGCACCATTATGATAAGTACGGGACAGATACCTGGAAATTGTCTAAGCCTCAACGACAGCACCTTGAAATAGTTTCTCAATAAGACGATGGCAGAAACCGACATCACGCTCAGTGCTAGCAAAGCAGCTGCTGCATATGCTGCGGAACTTCCTACGCTCTCTCAACGCCTGGAAGAAGCCCTCCAAAACAACTGCTTTGATAGTGCCTCGAAGCAGGACTCCATACACCAGGTCCTCCAAGCGACTGCCGAGCGACTGCGCAGCTCCAAGAATGACTCGCTTGCCCAGGCTCTCGAAGACACGCTTACAAAACTGTCGGACCAACCTTCCTTCGGCGGCTTAGGTGTCCAAGACCACGATGATGTGCCTGTCACGGTGTACAACGAGATCATACATTGGACGACAGCCTACTTGCAAAGCGTCGAATCGAAGCAGAATGCGCGAGACTTCATGAGCACAACCCGTGCCCATGCCGCAAGACCTACCCGGCCAATGACTCTCGCCCAGAAGATCTTCACCCAGCATGCACTTAGTGGTGTTCCACCGGACAGCAATAGTCTGGCTCAGGGAGATGTGATTACGGCTGGACTCGACTGGGTCATCGCATCGGAGCTATCCTGGAGGGCAATGGCGCAGACTCATGAAGAGCTCGGAAGTCCAGGGATCTGGAGGAACGATCGGTTCTGGATTGCTGGCGACCATGTCGTTCACCCGACAATCCTTGACAACCCAACCATCAAAGTCTACGTGGAGACGGCAGAGAAGGCGAAACGTGACTTCAAGATGACAGAGTTCCAAGGCATGAATTACACCATCATGCACACAGAATTCGTTCGAGAGAGAGCTGAGCCGGGAATGCTGATCGTGGGATCCGACAGCCATACGTGCTCCGCAGGCGCTGTCGGCTGTTTGAGCATTGGCCTTGGAGCCGCAGATGTCATGACTGCTCTAGCTCTTGGCGAGACGTGGTGGAAAGTGCCTGACTCTGTGCTCATTGAGTTGACTGGCCAGCCTGCGTTCGGCATCTCGGGCAAGGATGTGATTCTGCACATTCTGAAAGAACTGAAGCGAAACACCGTGGCGGCGGAAAGAATCGTGGAATTCGCCGGCGATGGGGTTCGACATCTCTCGATCGATGCACGATTTGCGATTTGCAATATGTGCACGGAGTTCGGGGCCATCACTGGACTCTTTGTGCCTGATGCTGTCACGCAGAACTATGTCTCGCGGCGGAAACGTAAGGCGTATAAATCTCACTCGCTTTACTTTCAGCCTGATAAAGACGCCGTCTATGCACATCGGTATACGATCGACCTCGCTGCAGTGGAGCCGTCAATCGCAGTCTATCCGAATCCCGACGATGTGGTTCCAGTGTCCGAGAAGTCTGGAATACCGCTCGACGGAGTCTTCATCGGAGCTTGTACGACAACCGAAGAAGAGCTTGTGCTGGGTGGTTTGACGTTGAAAGTCGGTCTCAAGAAGGGTCTGCCTTTGGCTAAAGGGAAACGGCATTATGTTCCCGGTTAATTGCCTATCGTTGAGAAGCTCAAAGAGCTCAGTCTGCTAGAAGTCTATGAGGCCGCCGGCTTCACAAGAGGTCCGCCAGGATGTTCTCTCTGTGTCGGTCTCTCAGCGGAGAAAGCTTCCGAAGGCGAAACATGGCTGTCGTCACAAAATCGCAACTTTGCGAACCGTATGGGAAAGGGGTCTTTCGGCCACTTATCATCTGCCGTTGTCTGCGCGGCTTCAGCTTTCAGCATGACCATCACGGACCCAGCTCCATTCTTAGCTCAGCTGGATCAGGCATTTTTTGCGAAATACAAGGGCCTCGGTGGCGGTGGCCTTGCACCAGTCGATTACTGTGAGCCAACGCCGTTCCAAGATACGACCGAAACACATGAAACTACGAATTCTCCTACCAATACTATCAAGCCGCAAAATTCAGACGCGTTGCAACAACCAACCTCAGTCATCCAAAGCAAAGTCATCACGCTCGGCGACTTCATCGACACCGATGCCCTCTCCCCCGGCTTCACCTTGACAAGCTGCACAACAGACGAAGAGTTCGGCCAGCACGTCCTCTGCCACACCTATCCCGAGTTCCGCAGCAAAGTCAAATCCGGCCAAAGAGTAGTCGTAGGCGGCACAGCTTTCGGCGTCGGCAGTAGTCGAGAGTCAGCAGTCTCAGCACTCAAAGGCGCCGGAGTCGAAGCCGTAATCGCCAAACAATTCGCTTTCATCTACGGCCGCAACCAGCCCAGTTTAGGACTCCTCGGGATTGTGATGGAAGATGAGGAGTTCTATGCTGCTGCTCGAGATGGTGAAGCTATTACGATTGATTTGCCGCAGCGGATGATAACTGTCGCTGAGAAGGAATTTGCTTTTCGACTTTCGGAAATTGAGGATCGGTTGACGGTTAATAAGGGTGTGGCGGAGTCGTATAGGAGGCATGGGAAGGCGATTTGGGAGAAGCTTATGGAGGTAGAGCCGGTGGATAAGGAGGAGGGAGTTTCGCGGACTGCTCAGGAGAGGACTGATACGAGTTTACAGTGGTAATCTAATTATCATAAAGTGATGGCGGATATATGGACTCTCATTCAGCCTCATCAGTCCTCCATATTGCGTTTTCCATTTGAACGCCACCCTCGTTTGCGTGTGGGTGAAGACGCTTTTTGGGCGATTCGACTCATTCGTTCGCAAGCTGACGACCTGACAAAGTTTTATTATGAGTCCGATGTGGAAGGGGTGCTCTGCTCATCGATTGTCTGGATCGGATTCATCTATATCAGATGGAATCGCTCTTGAAGACTGGCAATTCTGTCTCATCGGCCATTACGGGAGTATGATGAGATGGAGGACTGCCATCTTGACAATTCCAATGGCCCTCCCTTTTTCTGATACTGGAGACATTCAATTCATCGTGTTTGTTCCCACCCATCAAGCACAATCTCGATATCATCCGTCCGACAATCTGTGCAAACAACCTCTAAATCCTCAGCAGGCTCCACGAAAGCCCGCCCATCTTAAAAAACAAAACCATGCCAACGGTAGGCTCCAAAATCCGCGAATTCTTCAAACGCATCTTCCGTCGCAAGAAGCCCAAACCTGTCATCTCAGCACCATTGCCACCAGATCTGGAGTCAGTAGAAGATCCGTTTCGAACGCCGCCACGGAGACGACCACGTCCTTTTATAAATCTGATCAGTGTTGATCGGCGAAGGTCGAATAGTAGCACAGACATCGAGCCGTTTCCGAGATTTAGTCAAGCGCGATGGCCTCCGTTGCCTAGGCGAGAGGTGCCGGTGAGGGATGGGACGAGTGCGATGAGGATGGGGGCGATGGGTGTGTAGACCAGCAGAGAAGAAGAGTCGGTAGGACGGACGGACGGGCGGGCGTGAAAGAAGAAGCTACCACACACCCTTTATTTCTCATTCTTCCCCTCCACCTCAGGATACCAACATACTTCCTCATCAACTCCCCCACCGGATCCGTCAATTCCCTCCCCAACCACCACCCCGGCCCCGGCAAAATGTATCACAAAATCCCCCCTCTCCCACACCCTCCCCGAATCCTATTAATTTCCTCCGCATAAGAATTCATCCACCTCTGCGGAACAACCACCGTACGTACGTACGCTCCCTCACCCCCCTCAAAATTCACCGCCAAAAAAGAAAGAAAAATCTCGAAAAAAAAATTTCCTGCTCATTACAAAGAAATTTCCTCCCCATTTTGCGGACAGATGGCGCCGGAACGAGATGCCCAAATTTGTTTTATCATCCAGGGTGAAAGAGCGGAAGAGGACGGAGCCGAGGTTTGCGGGTTCGTGGTCTTTTTGTCAGGATGCTTTGGATTTGGGAGGAAGGTTTGTTTTCTTGGGGTTCGGCGAAGTGGAGGCTTTGGGAGATTAGAACTAGGGGTTCGGAGATGCATGGTGGTGTTGGTGATGAGGGTGTCGAGGTCCGGGGCCCAGATCCAGGTGTATTTTTTTTTTGCTGAGGGCGAGTGTTGTGGAGTTTGTTCTTGTGCGTGTTAGTGACATGTGTGTGGGATAGTGAGGGTTGGGGATGGTGTACGGACCCAGACTCTGGGGTATGCGGTGCCGTAGTCGAAGTCCCAGAGAAGATCGTAGCCGTGGGTTCGGGCGTAGTAGATTTTGTTTTGGATGGTGATGTCGTCGTAGCTCTGTTATGAATAGGGTGAGCAAGACCAGGATACACCGTGGAATGTATCGCACAGGGCCGGACAGCCTTGGCCAAGGCATGTTTGGCAGACATGACAGAAGAGCGCTGATGAGAGTGTCTACTCGTTCCCCGACTGCGCGTCCAGGTCCAAGACTCTGACCCCTCCCTCTTTAGGTTTTGCCAAGCTATTCTGGATGCGAGTGAGTGAGTCGAGTCGGCATAGGCGCTTAGGCTGATGGAGGATTAGCAGCAGTGGCAGCCTCACAGCTTGTTTATGTTCGCTACCGAACTCCGTCTGTGCAGGGTTGTTATGATATTGCTTCTCATTTTTTAGAATTGACAAGACCAAAGCGATAATGATCTTGCACAGTTTCACTGAGGTCTTCTGCTACAATGTCACTGGATCGCGACGCTCGAGAAAGTGGTTCAACTCCAATCGCGGGGCCCGGGAAGGATGCACCAGCTGCGATCTGCAAGCCATGGCGAGCGACAACTGGGCAGAATTGCCGACGTGCATCGTGAGAAGCTGTTCTGGTTCAGCCCTTCACGCCGACAACTCGTTTATCGTTTGGCGTACTCGACTGAGTCTACTTCATCTATACAAAATGCGGTAAACCTCCTCAGCGATAGCCAAGCTACTCGTCAAACCCGGACTTTCGATGCCAAGCAGATTGACAAAAGTCCCGTCGATGTCGTGTTCCTTCTTGATATAAAAGTCCTGGAAGCCTTTTTCACCACTGGCGACAGCGCCAAGCTTAGCTAGCTTTGGTCTTATCCCAGCGTAACCAAGACTCACAGCTTCAGGATCGATGCCGGGCAGGAAGGACTGGATCTCCTCTAGTGCTTTCTCAAAACGCTTTGCATTCGGAGTGGGTGCGAGATCAGTAGGTGAGTCGACCCATTCCACATCTGGACCGAAGCGTATTTGTCCGGCCATGTCCAAAGTCAGATGCGTTCCGAGACCTCCTAGTCCTGGTGTCGGCGCAGGGTAGACTAAGGTTGATGGTTTTGGCGAGGATTTTGAGTAGCTGAAATATGAGCCTTTGGCATAGTAGGGTGTTCGATGTCGATCTGGAGGAAGTATCATGTTGTTGATTGCGCAAGCATAGAGGCCAGCGCTGTTGATGACTGTCTCTGCTGTGATGAAGGTGTCTTCTTCGTCGGCGGGACTTCGCTCTGGGGTTTGAGGCGTAGGATCGGATGGAACAGGCTGGGAGGCATCTGGTCCTGTCCAAATCCTCCAGTCTGAACTGCTGCTTGAGGGCTTCTCAATTTTCGTGACCGGACTGACCAGCGCTAAAGTGCCGCCTTCGTTCTCGAAGTCTCCTTGAAGCCACTGCATGAAGCCGTGCGAATCTACAATGCCTGTGGTTGGACTTTCAAGGACGCCTGCTTCGGCTCGAACGTCAGGTTCGCGTTGCTTTGCTTCCTCTTTTGGGACGTAGCGAGTTGGTACTCCAATCCATTTTGCAAAGTCGTGCACTTTCTTGATCGACTCCATCTGTGCATCGGTCTGAGCAACGATCCATTTGCCACAATTCATGTGTGGTATATCATGTTTTCTGCACAGATCATACATCATTTCTTTGCCCTGTATGCATAACTTCGTCTTCAATGTATCGTGTCCGTAGTATATGCCCGCATGTATTACCTACAGGATGTCAATGCAATTTCAACGCCTTCGTTCGATGCAGCATTTTTACCTCAGAATTTCGACTGCTGGTTTCGCTTCCAACCATGTCGTGCTTTTCGATCAATACGACCTGAGCGCCATCTTGCTGCTGCAATTTCCTTGCTACGGCCAGGCCAACAACTCCAGCTCCAATAACAGCATGTGTAAAGTCGGCATCGTGGCGACTGCTCGCTGAGAAATAGCGAGCCTGTTGATACAACGCCCTCCCGGCGCGCATCGAGAACATCATGAAAGAACGGCCATCAAATCAGACCGCAAACGCAAATGTGCCAGCCTCGTAACCGTACAGAATATCAATAACGCAGCGCAAATCAGATCATACCGCCGCCATGAGACCGGAAAGAAAGCAGCAATATCGATAATCGGCCGGGTGGGACGGAAGGCCGGAGGATGATCGGCTGTAGAATAGGGGATGTGATATTAAGTTGAGGCGCGCATCTCGATTTTAATGAAAGGAATGTGAACGAGACATGGAGAAGAGATGCTGAGGACAATACGACTCTTCTGAACTATTTTGAGGAGGCTTGACATCTGAATAGAAGAGAGAATATGACGTAGGTAGCCGAGTGAGTGAATGAAGATTTCAACGAAGCCAATCAAAGCAGAGGCGATTGTCTATTGAAATGAGGGCAAGTGCTTCTCACGTGGGTGGTTGCTCAGCCACGGCACGATCATCGAAGCTTCCGCACGATGGGGAGTTGATGTTCACGAAGCGTCTTTCTTTTCCTGCCATGTCTCTGCATTTGCATGTGAACGTCCAAGCGGCGAATGGGCGGCAGAAGTGAGGGAGTGGACAGACGAAGTAACGATGCGATGAATCCCAACACCTCCCTGCCACCGGACTCTCACACAGCACGCCGGCTTGAACATGCTACCCCGGAACATCTACACCAGACGACGCGCCGAGTCTTCATAGGACCCATCCCCGAAGGATGGCTCAGAAGCCACAGAAAAGAATGGTATCGATCATACGTGGGCTATCGTGGAAGTCGACAGGCGACTTTCAATGCATCGACGCGCCCAGTCGTATCCTTCCCGGCGCACGTTGGCACAGGCACGACAGATGGCGATGTCATCGCATCTGGAAGTGAAGGGCCCACAAGCACGACAAGCCTACTCAGAGGCCAGCCGGGTCAGCGAGTGAGTTCTGTGACCGACGATGGCCCAGCGGTACAGCCACAGCCATCGGGCGACGATGTCCCGCCCTCGACCGAGCCAACGATCGATTCGATACTGCAGAGCAGAGCAGGCACATCGCGTGTTGACAGAGCTGCTAGCAAACTGCCTGGGCCAAAGCTGCGATTCACCGCGGCAGGCAGACTTCAGCTTCGTGCAAGAGCGTCGCGATTGGCCGCGAGAGGGACTTTCCGCAGCAGCAAGACGAAAGATGGCGAGATGATGAAGGTCGACAAGATGCTCATCCGGGCAGACATCACTCCGCAGTCACCTAGAGACTATGACGAGAAGCTCAGCCAAGGCATTGAGACGAAGGCGGTCGACAAATGGCGGGAGTTCATGGTGGTCTGCCGCAAGCACGCCGAGGATGATGCGGAGGCTGTACTTCAATTCTATCAGACGAGAGTCATCCAGGTCTCTGAAGGCGAGAAAGTCAAGAAGGCGCCGAAAATGGAGCTACTCTTGAGCAACAGCCGGACACATGTCAATCTCTTCTCTGCCCTGGACAAGACGCTCTGTGTGTGGACGACGGGTAATAGGCGAACAACCATATACTACTTGCGGGCGCCTTCTACCGCGTCGGCCGTAGAATGGTATACATTTCTGCGCGGCGTGCTTGGACATGGGCGAGCTAAGACCTTGCAAGTCAACATACCGGATCTCAGTGTCAGCTTACGCCTCGACGACCCTTTCCGATCGCTCGAGGCCTCTCAAACCCTGGCACAGGCCGCGGAAGGCGATGACGAAGCGCTCATCAAGGCGATCAACGACGAGAAAGGTGCTGCCGGCGCGATTGTGTCAAGATGCATGGAAATGCTCAAGCAGTCACCAGAGTGGGCAGACGTGCTGCAAGCTTGGGCTCAGAAGGGCCGCGTTGGCCTTGCATGGAAGCGCTACGATCGTCTGGAATGGATCTATGGTCAGGTCGAGCAGCGAATGTACGGCACCATCGCCATGGAGCGCACGCACGACCTTGAGCTGCGACCCAAGGATCACTATCCCATGACAACCAAGCCGGTCCATGGCGATGCATTGCAAGAACCAGCTCCAGTGGAAGGCTTCCTCATCCGCCTGACTTCTCGGAAAGGCAAAGAGCAAAAGCTTGGCCGAATGATGTTCAAGCGACTTTACTTCAGCACATACAACCAGTATCTAGTCTTCCTACGACCTGCGAAAGCGACCCCACCGCCACCACCGAAGATGCCGAGCCGCGATAGTCACAGCAATGTTCCGTCCGCCAAGGACATTTCTGTACATGTGCCACTGGCGTACGACGTCGAGCCATACCCTCTCGAGGGAGACCACATTGCCTGGCTTGACACTGAGGACATCAGATCTGTGAAAGAGCAAGAGGACTGGGACAAAGCAGCGGCTGCTGAGGCAGAACGGAATGTCAACATGGTGTCCTCTTGCGATGGCTTTATCGACTTGTGCGACGTGCAGGCCGTGCGAAACTTCCACGCGGGAGCATACCCAGCCGATGAGAACATCGACGATGGTGAAGATGTGGATTTCCACGACAACAGCCTTCAGGACGATGGACAGACCACGGAAGTCGATTCCGACCGAGTCTTGGAGCTGGTCATGAAGAATGGATTGGTCATCCGTCTTCAGGCATTCAACAAGAAGACTCGGAACGAGTGGCGAACGCGGCTTGGACAATTGACGAGCTACTGGGCTTCGCGGTGCAAAGCAGATATGGATCTCTACAAGCTCACTCGCGAGCAGAATTTGCGAGAATTGGGCATTGATGAGCGTGCCGAAGCTGTCGTCGGTCAGTTTGCCTACAAGTGGGAAGTCGGCAAGTCTTTCGCATCACCAACTCTGTATAACTTGTGTGGCATCTCCGAATGCCGGACCATACATTTATCAGGCACACTCTTCCGCAAGCCACGCAAACACACGACTTTCGAACGCTGCCATGTCATCTTGTCGCATGGGCGCCTCCTCATCTTCCAAGACACCCTTCGCAAGCGCACTGGCAAACGAGTCAGCCACATCCACCACGAGCGAATCGCAGCCATTTCCCTCCAAGGCTGTTACCTGTACTCCGGCCTCCTCACGGAAAATGACCTCTTATACCAAAACCAAACCTTTGACTCCAACACCCCGGGGCACCACGCACTGCCGAGGATATATCTGGAAGACGGTTGGACCAGTACGGACGAGGATGCCATGACGACGTTCGTCATCTGGCATGCTAAGAGCAATTCTTGGTTCAAAAGTGCTTCGACCGTCGACGATATTAAAACGCAAGAGAACTCCGTCAGCGGTAAGAAGGTGCGGACGAAACTTACTCGCGTCAGTCAACTTGGTGCTACCGGGAGGACGGTTGTGTTCAAGGCTCGGAGCCGCGCGGAGAGGGATCATTGGGTTCTTGCGCTTCAGGTTGAGATTGAACGGCAGGCGAGTTTGAATGATGAGGTTAGACTGGTTGATGGTGAGTGAAGAACGAAGAAGACAGGCGTGTGAGTTAAGCATTACACTACGACGGGCCTTTTTTTTTTCTGAGCGATGGTTTTCAGCGATGGCGTTCATGATGATATGGAGATACCCATACCCAAGAGCTTTTTTTGTTTGGAAATATATCTAAGGCATGAATCGTGTGAACAGCATAGTAAGTAGAGTAATCCAGCAGACATGCATAGCTTAGAACTATTGGTCCAGCTCCATGTCTTTCGTGTGCCTTTCATCGAACTTGAACTTGCTTCCTCCTCCTTCTCCCACCACAGCATCGGCATTCGCCCTCAACGCCTTGCACAATCCATCCCTCTGCACACAATTCTCGAATGAAAAGCTCTTAGCTCACTCCTCCAGCTCCTTAAACGACATATTCCCGAACTGTTCCGCGAATTCATCACTCAAGCACCTAGCTATCTAAATCTGATTCACCACTCTCACAATCTGCATTAATCTCATCCGCATAAACAGGCCCCCACTCCCCATTCCAAATCGTTCCCCCTCCGATCTTCCTTACCCTCTCCCCTATACTCGCATAATTATAATACCTAAACATTCCCTCCTACTAACTAACCCCTCGAAAACGTATTCCTATCTAACTATAATATATACTCCCCCTATCTACTATACTCTTCGTAAAACTCTACTATTCCGAATTCGAGAATATCGCTCGTCGCGAGGCTCGTTTTAGCAAATTCTTTAATATCCCCGCTACCTCGATACCGCTTTATAAAATCTTCTCCTATTACTATTACTATAGTATAGTCTATAATTAATCCGGGATTGTAATCCGGATTAGCTTAGTAATTTAATCTGATCTAATCTGGCTTATTCCCACTAACTAAGCAATCTACTAATTCAATTTAATCTAGCCCCTTTTTAAAGCAATCTAATTTAATCTAGCCCTTTTTAAAGCGATCTAATTTAATCTAGGGGCTAAAGGGCTAAATTAGGTAGGCTTAGCAATTCAATTCAATTTAATTCAGATTATTCTTACTAATTTAGCAATTTAATCTAATCTAATCTAGCCCCTATTAAAGCAATCTAATTTAATCTAATCTAGCGGTCCTAGTAATCTAATTTAATTTAGGGGGGATCTAGATTAATTAGATTGATTGTAGACTACACTGTCCGAACCTAGGGATTATTTATTAGGAGAGGAAAAAATTCTGCGTTCCTGCGGCGGTGACAGAAAATTTTGTGAAGAAAGAAGAAAGAAGAAGGTACTTTTTTTTGTTTTCGGGGCCTAGAGTTTTTGTTTTTTTTTTGCATCGAGTAACGGTATTAGGATTCTTGGGCTGGGAAGCCGGTAATGAACTATGTGAGGATATGTTCTGTATGTTTTTTGGAGGGGATGGATGTTACTCCGTACGTTTTCCATCTTTATCTATCTGCCGAAACCGGCGCCGCGAAAGATGATGGGTTGACCATCGCTGGTAACGAGTTTGTCGTTTTGGACTTTGAGGATGCCTCTTGGGGTCAAATTTTTTTTTTGAAGACGGTTGGTGACAGATACACCATAGAAATGTATTGTATTGACGAAAAGAAGCTGGTCTGGTTTGGTCTGGCTCTTCATATCATCTACTATCTGGTGGGTCTGAGAGGCATTCAGCCCAAAGTGATCCCAGCTTCGATTTGGGGGTCGGGTAGCTACTCGCTGCGATACGCACGTCGCTTTGGACGTTTATTGCTGTCGAGACTTGTCAGGCTCATGATGTCCCTCACACACGTTGGAGGGGCCTTCTTCCATCTTTTGATGCTTTTTCGACTTACAACTCCGGCTCGGAGTCCTCAATGACACACTCTCTCATAGTCAGCATCACTGACTTCCCTCAAAACAGTGCCTGCGTTTGTAAGTAGAATGGGATTCGCGTGGCGGCGAGAAGGGTTGGACATTCGTCGATCAAGGTCTGAGTGGTTGTCAGTCATATCAGTATCAGTACCACGGATTGGAAGGTCGTACGGCTTGTGTGTATTGGTGCCCAGGCCAAAACCGCCCGTGCTATCTTGCGTCGATCGTGGAGACTGCATCGCTCGAGCACCAAAACCGAGTGATGCTTTCGATCGTCTGCGTATTGCATCTGCGATTCCACCCCGCGGGTTTGAGGATGTTGGAGCGCTTATGAACGGTGTCGGATTGAGGGCGTTCTGGTCGCTTCTTCCTGAGGCGTTGATATTGTGCAGAAATGTATTCGCTGGTGGGCCCATCCAGTTCGGAAAGTGCATTGGGCCTTGGTTGAAGTGAGGATTTGTGGTTGGTCCAAATGTGCCAAGTGAGTTGTCATATCGTTGCTGAACAGGACTTGATGTGTTCATGGTCGTGCTCTGAAACTGCCTCAAGGCTGGCATGCCGTTCATCTCCATCGGCCGCGGACCTGCGAGCGCGGTGTACGCAGGCCATCTGGAGAGACTTCTGTCCTGCATGCCATGTTGGGGCGCAGCCTTGGCAATTCTTGAACGCTTCTGGGGTTGTGGAGGGATGATGGGGCGTGAGTTGTTGGGGATGGATAAGCTGGGCATTTCACTTGGTTGTTCTGTCTTCGCGCCGTCATGACTTTTCTGGCTTTCGCTCGTCTCTGCGTCGGTCATTGCAACATCTTCCATCGAATCAGGAGTCTGCTTAAGCTCAGCCTTGACGTTCCGTTTGGCTTTGTCAGCCCTGATCTTGGCAAGTCTCTGCAGAGCTGTCGCCGAATAGGGCAGGATTTCAGCGGCTTCGAAGCCCGCGAATTCGATCTCTGCGTAGGGACTGTTTACCATTCGCTTGCCACTCGCTGGTGCGGAGGTAGACTTCGGAGAAGGCGGATCGAAGTGGAGGATGATATTCAGCCTTCCGACGTGTTGCGGGGCCCATGACGCTTCTGTAAGATCCGATAAGGGTCGTCGTGCGGACGGGATTCTATTCAGTGTTTGGTTGTCGGTGAGGTCGTGTCTAGTGCGGCCATATGTGGGTCGATTGCATGCTTCGGTCGAGAAATGCCAGGTGATGTTGACGGTGGGGTCCAGTGTCCAGAATTGGTGTATGGCGCGGAGAAGAGCACGAGAAGTCTGCTGATTGGGGTCAAAGACAAGCAGTCGTCGGCCAGCATCGTGGCAGTCCAGGAATCGCCACTTGGAAAAGTCTTCGGCATCGAGCACATGCTTCTGCACCATTGCGGTTAAGCGTGGACTGGATGCGTGCTGCTGGGGGGAAGTCGGGCCTTCAAGGGGCGCAGCGGAGGGGGTCGAGAATATCGATGATTGTTGCTTTGTTCTGTGGTGCAAAGCATGGCATGGCAATAGTCTCTCCCTCGTTCCGCATCGTCAGGCAGTCGCTAGCCGCATCGATATCCTTCTCTTCTTCGCCCGCACACCAAGCACAATCCCGAGGCCCAGAATCAACGGAAACAGTGCGGCTGTCAGGCATACCGATGAATAAGCACCGACAACATGCTTCGTTCTCCCATGTCGGCGTCGCCTATTCTGGAATCGAGAGCACGAGGCTCCGACGCGTCGTGCGGAAGCAAAATCGGCGGAGCCAATTTAGAGTTCGCGCTCGTTGCCGGCAGCGACGGAATTGAACGAGCTGTAATCAATACTTGATTGACCTTCCTATCCTATCCTATTCTTCTTGCCATCGAACATTATACACTATACATGCGGCACAGTCTGGTCAGAATGGCTTCTCCAGTCGGACACAATCGCCGCCATTACGATGTTCTGGTCCTTGGCGCTGGCATGTCCGGCTTGGCTTGTGCTGCGAGACTTCACGAGAATGCCTACTTCAGAGGCGAGCATCGTCTGAAGGTGCTGGAGGCACGCAATAGGATAGGTGGTCGAATCAATGCCGTCTACGTCAACGGCCATCGCCTTGATACCGGTGCGAATTGGATTCATGGCATTGGCACCAAAGACAAGCCCAATCCGCTAATGCACATCCTGCCTCACAAAAGGTACAGACAGCTGGGAGGCCAGGTCACATTTCGACCAGCACAGACGACGTCCAGCGCTATCCAACATGGTGATGGGGTGGAAATAGAGCCAACGCAGCATCTCGACACGGGAAATGTCCGCTTGCATAACGACCTAGTCATCCCTTCGAAAGTGGCCGAGATCATGATGAACGCCGTCTGGCCAATGATTGACTCACTACATGAAACCGCAGCCAAAGTTCCCGAGCACGAAGCAGCTCGAACGACAATGCTCCATGCTGTAGCACAAAATGTGGAGTTCAAGGAGGCATTCAAAAAACTGCCGCAAGAATATCATCTCGCTATGAATGCCATGCCACAGTTCATCGAGTCAATCGAGGCCGCACCCCTGGCTGCTCAATCCGCTGAAAATCCTGTCGATAATCCAGGTATGAGTCTGCTAGAATTTAGCGTTGAAGACTTCGATGGTGATCAAGTCTTTCTCCAGGATGGCTACATCGCTGTCATCGATGAAATCGCCAAGCCTCTCGTCGAAGCTGGCTTGATTCAGCTAGACACGCAAGTTCTACTCATTGACTGGCAGCACAGTCCAATCAAAGTCATCACCAACAATGGTGCATATACCGCTAACGACGTCGTATGCACCCTTCCCCTCGGCGTCTTACAAAATCATCTCAAAGCCACGGCACCCAAATCTTTCTTCAAACCAGATCTGCCTTCCGACAAGCAGACTGCGATCAAAAGCCTTGGCTTCGGCACCTTGGACAAAATTTTGCTCGTATATGATCATCCCTGGTGGAACGAAGAGCCCTACACGAAAATTTTCAGAAAAGGACTCGTCTCCACACCGTTCGCTGCAGAGCCAAATGCGACACCAGATTCGTTACTGGGCTTCACCGACGAACTCGCAGGCATTGAACTCCACGAAGACGGAACTGCAACCCCAGGACTTCGCGATCTGTATGTAGTCAACCTACACAACCTCACCAACACCCCCGCCCTCTCCGCCTTCGTCTCCTGCGCAAACGCAGTCGAGGTGGAAGCCATGTCCGACGCACAAGCGGGAGGCATCGTGCACCGCGCTTTGACTTCATGGCTGGGACGCGCCCCGCCGACACCAGATGTCATTCATGTGACTCGTTGGGCTGCCGATGAATTCTCGTTTGGGAGTTACAGTCATATGATCACGGGTCTTTCCGAGACTCAGCATCGTGTTGCTTTTCAGGATCCTGTTTGGAATGGTGAGGGTGGGGTGCTTAGGTTTGCCGGCGAACATACTAGTCGGGATCATTTTGCTATGGTTCATGGGGCTTTGCTGAGTGGATGGAGGGAGGCTGATGGGATTTTGGCGGGGCGGAAGGCTTGAGGGGTTCGATAGTATGTCCTCAATTCTGAATGCTGGTGTTCGTGAGACAGTGTTCGTCTAGCGAGGCCAACTCGGATGATCAAGCGCATTGAACATGCCATCTTCGGCAGCTTCGCACGATCGGTCTCCATCGCAATTGATGAGTACACAGTCGAGTGCGGGCGATGCAAGATTACGTGAAGCGAGTCGTGTGCCTGGAAGAGCAGAAGTCGCCCCACGCACACTGCGAAAACCCGTGTGCCATATCCTGTGTTCCGTAATACAATACTGACTTATTTGATAGGTCTAGACTCCCGACCTGCTCAACAGGATCAAATTCATAGAAGTTGATCCTCAGACGAGGCGCTTTACCACTCCACACCTGTCGCGCGCACATGCTCTCATGGTAGTTTTCTTTACGTACACTCACACACACCAAACATACCCTGTCAATCCAGCCTTCGATTTCAGCTCGCGTTCGGGTTCATGCAACTCATGACACGACAGCAGAGAACGAGGCCGGTCGGAAGGTCTGTCAAGGCTGTATGTGGCACAACGCTTCGCCTCCACAACTTGCTGGTGCTACCGAGGCTGCATCACAAGAGATGTCCGGAACACCTTCTAGTGCTTTCGCGTTGCAATGCCAAGCGCTGTATCA
>NW_006921533.1:8070713-8107939 GCF_000340215.1 Pseudocercospora fijiensis CIRAD86
CCACAATGGTTGGAGGCAGCATGTTAGAGATGATTGGAAAGGATTTAACCGGGGGGGGGGGGTGTTTCGCGGGGATTTTCTTTTTTTTTTTAGGATTTGAATTTTATGGATGGTATATATGAAGGTTAGGGTCGGTGGGTGGGTTTTGGTTTTGAGAGATACACGATGTCGGGGTTTTTTTTTGATTGAGTGCCGGGCGAGGGGGTATACGATCGTCAGAATGCGATGCTCAGATTTCGAAATTATGGTGCGTTGTCCGCGTTATCGTCGTTCTTCGAAATATGATGAGGGTTGTTAGGAAAAATGGATATCGAGTTCCGCCTGAGACATATCTGCTATAGGATAGCGCGAATTCAGATCGCCTACCTCAACATCGGCTTCGTGTCTTCATATTTAAGTCAATATGAAGTTTTCAGAGCGCATTGGGGTCGTTGAGAATTGATATACATAGCTAGTTGGTATAAGTATTCCTATAGAACATTAGCCAGCGAGCGGGATTTCATACATACCTTTGTCAAATCTGCAGCTTCAAGAGATTTCTATCCACGCATCTTTGCTGAAATTAATGCCACTCGCACTCCTCTCCGCCTATGTGGTCTCGCTAAGTATGGCGGAAAAGGTCAAGTCATTACAGCCTGATCGGAGTCGGGCCTTACAAGGTACAAGTGCAAGGACCAGAACGGTGGCTCGGACCCATATGCGCCAACTCAGAACCGCTTCGTAGCTTGTGGTAGAGCTGGCTCGAATGACAAGGCGGAAGATTTTTGTCATGGTCGCTGAATGGACACTTGCAACTGTGAATGCTTTGCTGACTCAAGTATGAGGTGGGTGGTCTGGAAGACATGCATAGTCTCAGTGCACAGATCACTCGCATAGCCGGCCAATGGTTCGTGTGTAGCCTTGGCAGCCCGGGTGAATGTTGTGATACGTCGCAACAACGGTCATTGCACCGCACTTCTCTTGCCAGTTTGTCCTTTCACTCCACCACGAAAGCCGCATCATCACCGCCATAGCCTTTCTGCCTTTCTGCCGTTCTCCATAGCCTCATGCTCGCAGCATGACTTTCGCCCTACGGAGCATGTGCCGCTGTCGGGCTCGCGGAAATCGACCGTCGGCCAGAGCGGCAATGCAAGGAAGGGAGGGCATTGGGCGGGGCATCTGCCTCCGACACTGCTTGCCGTGATGAGCTAGCACGCATATCCATATCAGCTTGCGGAAGGTGAGCACGAGATGACTAAGTGCCATTGTGAGAAAGACTGTTTTTCAATCCATCCTCTCTTCTGTTCACGAGTGCTACCAGTAGAGTCCAGAATCAGCGACAGTCCCACAGCGTAACCATGTACACAGCTTCGTTCGCCTTCTTCGAGGCCTTGTGGGACGTAAGTGGAAGAGACACAGACGGTATCGTGACAAGCTACTGATATGTCAAACCAGGCAGGCGTCACACATGTTTTCGTCAACCTGGGATCCGACCATCCATCCATCATCGAAGCCATCGTGAAGGGCCAAAATGAAAAGCAAGGACAGTTTCCGAAGATAATCACATGTCCGAACGAGATGGTGGCCCTGTCGATGGCAGACGGCTACGCGAGACTCACAAACAAGCCTCAAGCCGTGGTCATCCATGTCGATGTCGGTACACAGGGTCTAGGTGCAGCAGTTCACAATGCGAGCTGTGGAAGAGCGCCGGTGCTGATCTTCGCCGGTCTTTCGCCATACACGATCGAAGGAGAATATCGAGGGTCAAGAACAGAGTACATCCACTGGATCCAAGATGTGCCAGATCAGAAGTCCATCGTGGCTCAGTACTGCAGGTACACGGGCGAGATCAAGCGAGGCAAGAACGTCAAACAGCTCGTCAACCGAGCTTTGAGCTTTGCCGTGTCAGAACCAAGAGGCCCGGTCTATCTGTGCGGCGCAAGAGAAGCTATGGAAGAGGAGATTGAGCCGTATTCGGTCAAGCAAGAGCATTGGACACCGGTCGAGCTGGGTGGCTTGAACACGCGACAGTTAGAGCAGGTTAGCAAAGCTTTGGTTGAAGCGAAAGAGCCACTGGTGATCACAGGCTACTCGGGTCGAAATCCTCGTACCGTGGATGCGCTCGTGCACCTTGCGGATACCGTGAAGGGCCTTCGAGTACTGGAGACTGGCGGCAGCGATCTATGCTTTCCCCACAATCATCCCGCTTCGCTCGGGCTACGATATGGCAACGATGAAAGCATCAGAACCGCCGACACGATTCTTGTTCTCGACTGCGATGTGCCTTGGATCCCCACACTGTGCAGGCCTCGCCCGGATGCAAAAATCTTCCACATCGACGTCGACACGCTCAAGCAACAAATGCCCGTCTTCTACATTGACGCTATCGCGAGATATAAAGTCGACTCGGAGACAGCCATCGCGCAGATCGTTGGATACATCAAGTTGACCATGCAAGACATTGTGAGCTCACAGATTTTCGAGGATAGATGGACAGCACTTCAAGCATCCTATAACGCTCGACTGGAGAAGATCGCTGCTCAGGCGAAGCTGGGCAATGATGGCACTTTTGGCCCCGCATACCTCGCTCGCCAGGTCCGCGATGCGTGTCCGCCAGACACAATCTGGGCCATTGAAGCCGTCACCAACGGACCGACCGTCACAGATCAAATCCGACCCACGATCCCAAACTCGTACATAAATTGCGGTGGTGGAGGTTTAGGCTGGTCAGGAGGCGGCGCCCTCGGCATCAAACTCGCAACCGACTTCGAAGCAGGCGGCATCAACAAAGGCAAATTCGTCTGCCAAATCGTAGGCGACGGAACATACCTCTTCTCCGTCCCCGGAAGCGTATACTGGATCGCACAACGCTACAACATCCCCATATTAACCATCGTCCTCAACAACCAAGGCTGGAACGCTCCACGAAAATCTCTCGAACTCGTACATCCGCATGGCGAGGGCTCGAAAGTCGACAATAAGGCTTTGAATATCTCGTTCGCTCCTACGCCGGATTATTCGGGAATTGCGAAGGCTGCGTCGGGTCATAAGGCTTGGGCTGGTGTGGCGGGTACGGCGGAGGATTTGGCGAGGCTTTTACCGGAAGCTGTTGCTGCGGTTCAGAGTGGGGTTTGTGCGGTGCTTGATGCGCATTTAGATGGGCCGGAGGGGAAGTATCCTGGGCCTCAGGCGGCGTTGGTGGGCTGATGCAACGTCCATTGTCGAGCTGATTGATGCTGTAACGGTTGATGCGTGGGATGTCTGCGTAGAGGCAAGATTTATATATATAAGCCTAATCGAAGCTTAGCGCAAGCTTAGAATACTTCTCTTGATGCTCCATCACTGTCTGTCTCCATCGATAGTCTCTCAATCAGCATCATGAACGCTCACCTATAATATGTGGATGGCGCCTCGCTGTCGAAAATGGCGGAGAAGGCAGTACATATCCATCTTTCAAAAGAAATTCTAATTTCAGAAATGGGACATGTAACGACCAATTCCTTTCCATTTCCATTCCATTCCATATCGCTAAGCTCGACGACTTTTCTATTCTGTTGCAAAGTCTGTACCTCCCATCATCGCTGCCTGCCTGACGCCATGACGCCCAACTTCCAACGTCGCTCAGCTTCGAGCTCAAGCCACACCACCAACGAGCAATTGTGCAAGACCCTCTTCTTCACTCCTTGCTGTAATCTTGACTGTTACCCCAGACTTGGCACTGTATGCCATCCGTACCGTGCTGGCAACCTTGCCGCCGGTGACGGACTTGCCATAAAGCTTGAGCGTGTGCGTGGATGTTGACAGCGCGACTTCCGTGCCTTCGAGAGGCTGCATGCCAAGAGTCTTGATCAGCATTTCGACGGCATCCGTAATGGCCTTGGCATTCGACAGCTGTAATGTCTCAGATGCCTCGGTCTCAATAGGTAGGCCAGAAAAGATGTTGTCAAATGAGCCAGCGAAGGCAGGAAGTATGTAGTCGGCACCAGAGAGCTCGAGATCCTCGACCTGATACTCGTCTTCGTATCCGCCCTCCTCTGGCTCGCCTGTTGAGGGATCCATTTCCTTGAGCGTGAATTTGAGGACGTTGGTAAAAGATGCTGCGACGGGCTGGTCTGCAGGTCTTGTGAAGGACACGTAGACGGTACCTGGCTCGTCGGTCTTGAGAAGCTCGGCGGGGATGATGAATCCATCATCGACAAGCGGCGACTCCTCTTCCTCCTCGGAGCCGGAAGGTGTGCAGATGACCGTGACGTCGGAGAGGACGTAGTCGGCGAGAGTGTTCTTGATGTTGAACTGAAGCACGACATGCTCTTTGAACAAGTGCTTGACGGCGCTGACCACATATTCGGTTTCTGATTCGGTAAGGTCGATAACAGGCGAGCTCTTGAGCACGCCGCCGTATGAGGAGAATTCGGGAATGGCTTGCAGTTGCGAGGCATAGTTCTGTGTGGCAGCAGTGGCGGTCTCGGCGACTTGTGCTGCAGATGCATCGGTCTTCTTTGGTCCAACGGTAGGCGCCTTGAGGGTTGGCGTGGCGGTTGTGAGCTTCTTCTGTCGGTCCTCGGCGAGAGACTGTTCTCGTGATACAATCGGGACGTTCGAGAAGTCGAAAGGATTTGCAAAGGCCTCCGCGCTGCCACCATTGACGTAGTGCGCGAGTTGGTCTTCAAGGACAGGCAGGGAGAACATGGAGTCTAGAGAATGTCAGTCAACTGCGGCAAGACCATGAACATCGACCCAGCTCACCGTTTCGCACGAATTTGGCTGCGACCTCATCATCTTCCTCCTTCATCAGGCGAAGATTGAGGGCAGCACGGTCACGAACTTCGTCGTCAGTATCGTCCAAACATCGAGTGAGCAGCACGCCAACACTGCGCTTGACTTCTGGATCCTTCTGACCCACGCCGAACTTGGCCAATGCAGTAACAGCAGCAGCTCTCACGATCGCATTCTCCAGCACGACTCGGTTGTAGATGTATCGGATGTACTTGGTTGGCTGCATGGTCTTTGGTCCTTCCATTCCCAGCACGTGCAATATTCGGACGGCAAGCTTCGTAAACTCGCAGTCCTCAATGAACTCGCAGAGATGCGCAAGAGCTTCTTCTTTGCTTTCTGGGACGAACTTGATCAGATCGAAGATGCTCTCAACGACTGCACGCTTGAAGTCGTAGCCACCCTCCTCGCGCAAGATTCCAGACAAAAAAGCCAGCATACGTGCTTGCTTGGAGGGGAACTTCAAGCACAGAGTTCGGATGGCCTCGACTATGGTGACTTTGAACTCGTCGGTGATCTCGGACATGAAAGTGCTGATCTGGGTCATGAGGCGGTCGACCGAGGACTCATTTCCAGTCTTGAGAAGAGTAGTGATGGCAAAGGTTGCAATTGAGCGGTTTGAGTTGGAGATGAGGGATTCGATGTCTGGGTTACATTGTCGTACTGCGTCTGGCTTGAACGAGGCGAATTGGTGGAGGATTCGAATGGCGGCGAATTTGGTGACTGCTCGTGGAGATGTGAGGAAGAGCTGCAGGACGTGGATCGCTTGGCCAATCTCGGCATCTGTGAGGTCGGACATATCGCAGATGGCCTTGGCGGCTTCAAAGTTGACCATCTCGCTCTTGTCCCGCAGCCATTCATCCAGCAACTTCATCATTGGCTTTCTCAAACTCGGGTCGTCCTCCGCAAGCTTGGCTGCCAGTCGCACAAGCATGACTCGGCCAGCTGGGCTCTTGACCACACCAGCCGCACTATACTGCTGCACCATCTTGACCAAAGCCATGCGATCGTGCGAGCGCATCTGATAAAGCAGACCAATTGCATGGTATTGTGTCATGTAGTTTGTGTTCGCAGCAGCTAGGTTGTGTGCTGAGCCTCCAAAGCCCATAAATCCTCCTGAGGATTTAGCTGAGCTGGCAGCCTCCTGTGTCTCGCTCTGCCATCTCCGGACGATATCCCTGGCGATTGGTAGTAGGTGGTAGGAGCTGACCAGTGCTGCGGAGGAGACTGAAGGCGTCTTGTCCACAATAGCAGTCTTGATATTGCGCTCAATTGCTTGGACGGTACTGGCGTCGATTATGCGGCATAGCGCTCGAATGGCATTCGCTCGGTAGACAACATCGCTCCCTACCGCGGTATCCTTCATGATACTGCTCGTGACCATGATGACATCTTCGGCGGTGTTGGCCAGCTCCTTGATGACCAGATATACCATCTGTCGGAGGGAGGCATCTTTGTTCTGGAACAGCTTAGAGATGGCGAAGAAAAGGGTGGTGGCTTCGTTGGTTGGGAACTTCTCGCCGGTGAAGAGGAGGAGTGCGATTTTGGTAAGGAGGATTCGACATCTTCGAGGCGACACGGGCGATGTGTTGAAGACTCGGGCTGTATGGAGAAATGGATATAGTCAGAAATCAAGGCGGAAATAGGGATAGCTGGCATAGCATTCGGGTCGGGGAGCAGCTCACCTTCTTGGAAGACGGAAGTCCTGTCGACCTTCACGATTCCCGCGTCGTCTTCGTCCTTTTTGTATTGCGCCATGGCCATGTTGGGAGGGATGTTGATTTCTCCTTTACCAGTGCATCGCCGAGATATAATTCATAGAACTGCTGCTAGAACTACCAAACGCTGGCTCTGGGGAAACAGCGACGTTGCGGGAGGGAGGCTTGGCATGCGGCTCCGAAAGTCAATCTGAACCAAAGTCACTGCCTACAACGACACGTAAAAGAGTGCACACTCTCCTCACCCTAACCCACACCCAATACAATGAATATGGACATGCCAGTCAACGTCCCTGTGGACGATCCGAACGCCGACACAGAATGGTAATAATCCTCAGTCACTTCTCTGCCAAAATGGTACAGTGTTGCGTCGCGCAAGCTAGAATGGTTCACCAATACTGAGTCTCGGTCCTCAGGAACGACATCTTGCGGAAACATGGTGTCATACCAGAGAAACCACCGTCGCCGACACCTGCCATAGAGGAGGCCTTAGTCCAGGCACGCGAGCTGGCACATGAGCACAGATTAGAGGGAAAGGACCTGGATGAGCTGGACGAGCTGGAGGATGACGAAGATGAAGCATTCCTCGACCAGTATCGGCAGAAAAGGCTGAATGAACTGGCGACACTACAGCAAGCGAGCGTCTACAACCAGGTCTATCCAGTGCAGAAACCAGAGTATTCGAAGGAAGTCACCGAGGAG
Source organism: Pseudocercospora fijiensis CIRAD86 (assembly GCF_000340215.1). Taxonomy (NCBI): domain Eukaryota; kingdom Fungi; phylum Ascomycota; class Dothideomycetes; order Mycosphaerellales; family Mycosphaerellaceae; genus Pseudocercospora; species Pseudocercospora fijiensis. The sequence goes on from NW_006921533.1 coordinate 8,077,886, forward strand.
TCGAGCAAGGCCTTCGTGCTTGTCTTGCTCACCTCATCAACTGGCACAAATCCAGAGTCTCAGCTCATGATTGAGCTGTGGCGAGACTTGGCCAGGAAGTTTGGCGATATCAAATTCTGCCAGATGCAGGCCAATCTCTGCATAGAAGGATATCCCGATCGCAACACACCGACTGTGCTGGCATACAAGGATGGTGAGATCAAGAGGCAGTTGGTGACCTTGAAAGAGCTCAATGGCGTCAAAACGTCCATAGCGGACATGGAAAAGATACTGCTTGGCCTGGGAGCACTGCAGCACAACGACTCGCGTCTCAAGAAGAAGGAGGAGGATGCTGAAGAGGTGCCGAGGAGAGGCATATATCAGAGCACGAAGAAGAAAGATGATGACGACGATAGCGACTGGGACTGAGGCGCATGCCGGCCACGAGAAGGACCTTCTCTCTGCTTTCCAAGAGCGATAGCGTCTGGCTATGCAACGCACCAAACCCAATCTTCCACACGTCGTTCTCTCTGAGTACATCCCGAAAGTCTCACGCCTCATGGGCGCCTTCTCTTCGCATCACGAACCCACTGGAAAGTGACACAAGCGCTCTGCCACCGCTACAATGCAGCAGCAAACTGCACACGCTTAGATATTAGACGACGGCTTGTGCTCTAGAAAATGGGAAACCACAAAACAACGCTAACAACCTATACAGTCGCATATCACACTATACTCCCGTCAATCATTATTCGATGATCGTTTGGAATGCTGAATCGTCTCGGGACGTATTGCCATCGCAAGCATTTGTACCCAATACTTGGCACAAATTCACACTCACACTCACACTCACACCCACCTAGGGCTAACATGTGAGCACAGCTTGCACGTGTGAACGAAGCATGCATGTGAGTATCGGAACTTGCATGTGAAGCGTTGAGTTGGCCTCCTGACACATGCCATGCGGGTAAGAATGACTTGACTTCGACCACTTTCCAATCTGCAATGCAACATCTTCCACGCCACATCCAAACAACATCCAGCGCTTCAACATCTACCTGCCTACACCACATCCAAACGTCATCCAGCACTTCAACATCCACCTACAATACTACACTTACATTGCTGAGACATCATGGATTCGGACAGCCACGCTCTAAACGACATCGACATGCCCGAGTACCCAGCGCCTCAAGTGTACTCTAGTCGCCATTTGGACCCAAGTATCCTTGAGCTCGACGCCAACCAAGCCGTCGCACTTGGACTTCCGGCAGTGCCACTCCAACGCTTGCCATTTGACGATGATTGCGGCGGCTCGAGATGGGTAGAGAAAGAGGACTTTGAGAATGCTCACCACCGTGACTTGTTCCGACTTCCAACGCTTAACGAAGCCAGTACGAAATTGTCCACCTCGGCAGAACGTGAGGAAGACGTCAACGTTGACAAGGTCATTGGCGAAACTCAGCAGCTTGGGACAGGCGCTCGCCAAGACTCAGTCTTCGAAAGGTACAAAAGGCGGCAGGATTTTGACGAAGATAGCGTGATGATGGGTCAACCTGAGAACAATCAAGACACCGCCCGGGTCCGGAAACGCATAAAGCGAGATCATCAACTCGCTAGTCCGACCACAGCCAATTCTCTCTATACTCAACAAGTCAATCTCAAGTTAGAGGCTAAAGGATCTCAGCATGGCTCTCAAACCGACCCGATCACGATCGAGGACGAAGAAGACGCTCCTCAACCTACCCTAAACATATCTCAGTCAGATCCAGACATTATCGACTCCGAACCCGACGAGGGCGATGCCACTAGCACCATCACCACCAACCCCTCTTCCTCCCGCGCCCCACCAGGCACCTGGACCACAGAACTCCGCAGCCTGATCAACGAGCTCCGTCGTCCCAACGGCCCCTTCAACACCAACGGAATCTCGTGCGCGAAGATCATCAAGGCCCTCTATCCAAATTTCACACTCTCTCACTTGTCTGATCAAGAGCTTGCCAAGAGAGTCAATGCGCAATGGAAGGAAAGAGACTATCCGAACAAAGCAGATTGGGTTCGGATTCGTGGAATGCGGCAGCAAGATGCGCAGCTGAGAGATGATCTTAGGGCCAGAGTCAGAGGGACGGGGATTTTGAGTTGAATTGAATTGGAGGCGGGTAGAGGGGTGATTTTGCTTTGATTGTGCTTTGGAATGCTTTTGAAATGGCCTTATTGATAAGTACGATAGAACTTATCCAGCTACGCCTACGTATATTTAATAGTTCCATCAGCCCCACCCTGTTGCTCGGCGATCGTCCGTAAATTGGGGAGATTCATCACTGGCAAACGCAGCATACGAATCCAAGAGTTCAATCATAGCGTCCCGCACCTCAGTCTGGAGTTTCATTGCTCTGTCTCGTGCGGTCTTCCCAAGAGAATCTCTAATCAGCGGGTTTGCCCCGTAATCAAGTAAAATCCTTGCAATGTCGAGTTTTCCGCGCTCCACAGCTTCGTGCAAAGGTGTACCTAGGCCGAAAGCTCTTTGCAAGAAATAACACTCTAAACCCTGGTACATGACGTTATTGATCGGAGGCTTCTTGTCCAGAATCAGCTGGACAACCTCGTCCTGATCTTGCATGTCCCTTCGAGCGGCGTAATGAAGCAGTTGGCCGAATGAAATCGAGCCTCCACGGCTGAAGAGGAGTTTGATTACATCCATGGGCGCGCTCTGAACAGCTACAGAAAGTGGGGTCAGGTCAAGATCACAGACTGTGTTGGGGTCTGCACCATGGTCTAGAAACCATAGTGTCAAGTTGTAGTCCGATACAACCATCCTACGTGATGATGTTAGATGCAAAGCCCAAGTTCGTTAAATGAAGGTGCAAAACCTTATGCCATAGCGGATGGATACGCAGGTCCTAACTTCGAGTTGATAGCCCAGCCATAAGTCAATAGAATCTCGAGGATTTCGGTATTTTGAGTGTATGTTGCGATCTTAATGTGCTCTTCCACTATCTTCACTTTTCTAGAAAGGAGGAATGTGACGGCTTCAGCGTGCTGATGCTCAATCGCAAAGTGGAGAGATCTCCCAGGTGCCTTAAGGTAGTTTTCCGCTCCATGGAGTGTCGAAAGCTCGAGCATGGCGACCTCGAGCGCGACTAAATCCCCATGGAGTGATGCATCTTCTGCCCTGTTGATGGCGTCGAGTACTGAGTCATTGATACCGGCATCGATCGGAACGTATTCCATCCTGGCATGGAAGTCCAGTTGCGCAAGTGCTTGCTGCACGTCAGACATGATGGCGAGTATGATGGCTGTGCCGAAGCTGGAGGGGTTGATGTGAAAGACGAGGTGGGCGAGCTTGCGGTTTTTACAGCTTCTAGACATCAATTCTCGCGGGACCGAGAGCATTGAGACACAGATTCGCCTGAGCCACTTCAAAGGCTGTTTAAGGATCTTGCATTCAACTCTCTCAAATTCGGAAGCAAGTATTAGCAAGACGTAGTCTAGTTTGGAAGACTTGGGCCCGCTCTTTGTCCAAACAATCCTTTAAAACGGCGTTGAATTTGTGCATGTCAATTCTGGCTCGAGAGATCTTAGGTTAGAGCTAAAGATAAATTCATGGACACACTTCAGAGATTGATGCTTTTTAATGTGGCACACTTTAGCGCTCACTTGATGTCGAAGGTAGGTAGATTTCTTGTTTCGCTCGTGCAGGAGGCATCGCAAGCGGACAATGAGAAAAGGAGAGCGCCCTTCTTCCGAAGACCCCATGGACGAGCTTTGTGTGTTTACGGTGGCCAAAGAGTCTTGGATAGCGGTGCTGTGGAAGAACAACAGAGTCGACGACAAATTCAGCTTCAAAGTTCGGATCGCTCCTCATGTGTCATCTCGTCCACACAAGGATGTCGTCGTCTCAACATGAAGGCAACACTGTGACGTATTTAGCACACGCACGAGTCAGTCTTCATAACCATAACTTCGTACCTGTTGCCCTTCACTTGCCTTTGCCAAGACTCTTATAACTTCAATTCTCTTCCACAAAAAAAGCAACAGCCAACTTAAGACACTCCCAGTCCCCCACTGATACCTTGTCTGAAAAGGCGAACGCAATGATTTCTAGAAAACCTCCATTTCTTTCTCGCCATTGAAATCCGAAACACCTGACACAGACACCCTGGTCTTAAAACGTATGAGAGCATAATCATTAACGGTCAGTGCCTCGAATTACGACACAGCGATCGTCAGGACTGTGAACAATCGCGGACGAGTTGGGCTGAAGTTGTATTGTAGTGTATGGTTCATCCTAGGTTTGTAGTCAGTAGTCAGTAGTCATCTGCGGTAGGAAAAGTTTCATGAGAGAATGGGATAATGCGACATTCCAAGGAAAGCATATCTTGAAGATGTGAAATCTCTGCTCTTCGCTTCTCGCGCTCTTCTTCCTTTCGCAAATTTCCTTGTGGCTCCGCTGTCGACTGCACCATCAACGCATCATATCAACGAACACCGAAAGCAAAAGTCGGAAGCTTGGAAGACTCGTCATCATGCGTACCACAATCGCGACACTCCTGTTACTCTCAGCAGGCAGTTTGGTAGCAGCAGACGCTTCACCCGACGACCGACCAGGCGGTGCTGCTAACATCGAAAACGCCATCACATCTTACCTTTCGCAAACGACACTGCCACCGGCAGTGACATCCCTTGCCAACGCTTTGAACTCAGCAGGCGTGACAGGACCAGTTGTCATCAACCTGAGTGCCACCGGAGGAGACTCAGGAGAGTCATCAAGTGCAAGGCAAACCGGAGACAGGACGAGAGATTCGGAGGGTGTGGCTGCTGCAACTCCAGCTCCACAATTCTTGATGGCCGGTGCCATGGGCGCAGTTGGAGCGGCCGTACTTGGGATGATTTGAGGAGGGCGACAGTATGTTGAGCAAAGGTTGGCCGTTTTAGGCCCGACTAGAGGGGGTGCCTTCACGGGTAATGTGCATGAAGCGAAGGTGTTCGGTGGTATTTGGCGTTTTTGGCTTGATCCGACGGGCTATGTAGCAGGGTGAGATACGGTATGCTTCGATTCCCAATTGTATTCATCGTTTTCCAGGAGCAATCGCGACAGAAGTTCTTTGTAGCAAGGGGTTTGAAGTCGCGATACACCCAAGACGATAATTAGATGTCTCCACAAGACCATGATTTGGCCTGTTTTGTCTCGCATTTCGCGCTCGCAAGATTGCTGTCTTATTCACATCATGTCAAGAACACCTTGTGATAATTGCCGATGGATTTGCGTACTGGCCAAGGCAGCTGCCAGCGCCAGGCTCGTCGCGTTTTTAGTAACTCTCACCTTCGAGTGGACGATGACAGCTATATCACGGTCTTGCCAGCAGCGCCGTACAGTGCTCCCCAAGCATACCATAAGGTAGAGGCTGCTGCTTGCGAGCTTCGAGGTAGCTGTCAAGATCGTCAGCGTTGAGGCTCTACACCTACATACCCTTGCGGATCTGCTTGTTGTCGGCCGAGCTCGCTACAGTACCTGCCAGCAGCTATCACACCTCATCATGCTACAGTATCGCTTCCCAGCGCATATGTTGTCAATGCATCCATGTTGAACATGGAACAGCTCTCGTGGAGATGAGGAGTGCAGATCCGTACCATACGCCAAAGCTATGCAATATTCTTTAGATGTGGATTGGCTGCCAACCTTGGCCGGTGCGTCTGTCGGCTTACTCGTAAAAAATGGGTATCTTGGTGCTGGTTGTGCGGCCAAGGCGTCTACCTCCGAGAGAGGAACTACACCGCTTTTTTAGTAGTTTCTTAGCCTTTGGTCCTCTGTTTTATATATAGAATCCTCTACTATCCTATAGATATCGTATCGACGGTTTTCTAGTAGTATAGACCCTTCTTAGGTATTATCACGTATACTATACGTCTTACTAAAATCGATAGTAGCCTATAGAAGGTTCTAAAGTCCTCTTTCGCTAAGGGCTATACTTCTAAGTAGAGAATTGCCGAGACTCGAGTCCTAATAACTATAAGGTTAGTATATCGCTATTAGGTTAAATAGCGCCTATTTAGAGAGTTATATCTACCTAATTATAGTACTAAGAAGGGTAGTAGAAGGCTTTTGCTAGCGGTAGAAGAAGAGTAGCTTTTTAACCTTCTTTACGATAAACCGTATACCTTTTTCTTTAAAATAATCTAATCTCTTATTAAAACGAGTTTCTACGACTTTAGCTAGTTAATAAAGGTAGTAAGGGTATTAATTTAAAGCCGAGTATACTCTATATAGTACTAAAGAAGATATAGGGTTAGACTCGTAGAAGGTAGTAGATTAAGGCGAAGGAAGGAAACCTATTACTTTAAGCGTTATAGGTTATTAGATATATAAAGTAGCCGGTTAATCGATTAGTATTTATTAATAAGACTACCTATAATTAGAAGACTAGTTAGCGTAAGTATAGATAGTTACCTAAAGAAATAGCTTGTATCTAGTACTAATATACTAAGCGAGAAGTAAGGTAGTTAATCCTACTAGTATTTACTATATACGGCTATATACTATATACGTACGTATACTAAGGTAGTAAGGTTTAATTAATAGCGAGCGCTTTTAAATCTAGCTAGTCGAAGAAGCGCTACTATACCTTAAAGATAGTCTACCTATTATCCTATAATCTTTATTATAGAGTTATAGATAATACTAGTATTTACTACGTTACGGAAACTTTTTTACTAATCGCGACGATCCTATCGATAGGATCGCTTAGGATCCTTAGGATCCTTAGGATCGTACGTTAAAGATCTTGTCTAATAGGATCGTCGCGATCTAGAAATTCTAGCAAATCTAATCGTAGTTAGAATTTTATTCTTTACCGTCCGACTCGTATATCGAGTTAGGCTTAAGTCGTCGTAGGTGCTAGTACTAGTATTTGAATTATATTTTCTATCGGATCTGTATATTATACGATTATTACTTCTACTAATATCTAACGTTTATACGTATACTCGGGTAACTACTATTATTTATATACGTCTACTACGTATACTAAGTTAGTACCGACTTAGCGACCGACTCGTATAGTATTAATAGATTTCGTTATATTATATAGGGCATCTATTTATTACGGTTAATAAGAATGTATTCTATTCGTCCTCTACGGCTATATTAAAGCGATATACCTCTACCTTCTTTCGTTTGTTTCCTTTCGACTTCTTCTTCTCTTTTACTATATATCTCCTAATTCTTCGATCCTACGTCTCCTCGTTAAATACTATCTCCTTAACTTTGCCGCCGTCCGCCTCTATATCCGCCTACTATATCTACTCCCCCTTTTCTAGCCCTAATATATCCCTAACGCGATTACTTACCGCCGCGAATAAAGTCTTGTCTATTATATAAGACTAGTTAGAATACCTACTGTTCTTATAGTAATTAGCGCGTAATCCTTCCCTATTATTATTACCGCGGTATATCTATACCTTTTATATTAATTGTCTTTAGTTCTATTATATTCTATTGTCTCGGTTATACTTATACCGTTGCCTCCTCGTACCGAAGTAAACGGATTAGTAGCCTCCGTCGGCTCCTAATCTATCGCTTAGAAACTACTCTATAGTATAGGTAGTCTAATATCGTTTTTCTTAGGTAGGGCCTCTGCCTCCGCTAACTTATCTATTATATTATCGCCGGCTTTAAGTTGTTTACTTAATTGTTACCCGGTAGACGCTTTAGGACCTATCGATTATATTAGTAGGTAAGAGAAATACGGCGCTCGTAGACTACTCTTACTATAGCGCTCGATCGATCCGCCTTTATCGTCGGAATCTAAAACGACGTCGATTGCTATAAGTATATCGATATCGTTACGTACGCTCTCGAAGTTATTTACTAATAATTTAGGGGTATCCTATACTCTGCCTATATACTGTATATATATCTTCTACGCTTTCGATAACCGAAGGTTACGAGTAGATTAATCCGTCGCATTCTACGTAGTTATCCGATCTAGGAACGGCTAGTATATTAACTTATAATCTAAGGCTAGCTAGATCGCTTTACCTCTAACTTTAGTTAAATACGACTCTATCGACTATCCGGTTAGTATTCTACTAAGTACCGTAGCGGTAGATAATATTATAAAAGGGGTAACTTTATAGTAGTACTATTTAATATGTGTCTTCTAGCCTCGCCGATCCTACCGGAGTAGTATACCCGCTCGACATTTGTATATAAGCTTACTAAGGTAGCGCGTAGTATATATCGACCGTTAGCTATTATCTAGTAACTATACTATTTAAGAGAGGGTTTTACTAGTTTCTCGTTATAGTACTCGAAGATTTAGTTATCGAGTATCCTCTTAGCGTATACTATCCTTTTTAGAGTATTAGTTATTGCGATCGGTACTTAGTTTATTAAGGTCGATCGGATATAGGTATTAATATAGCCTCGCTCCTTTCGTATAGCTTCTCGTAACTATTCTAATATTAGTCTCGATGCTATTATATTAGGATCTCTACCGACTGCTTAGACTACGTCTCTCGACGGTATATAGCTATCCGGCTATAGCACTATTATACGTAAAGCTAGTAATCGATCGTAGTTTTTACTATATACCTCCTTAATTGTTTCGTCTACCTATACTAGGGTTTAAATAGTAGGAAACATCGTCTTATATCCTCTAGCCCTAGTTAACGTAATAGCGAATAGTTTATAACGCGTCTCGTTATATAAGATTTGCTCCCTTACTTTAAGTAAGCCCTTCTTTCGATTTAAACGTTCTTTACTAGAAGTCGTTAAGCCTTTGTCTCGCTTCTTACGTCGTTTTAATAGCTTTATATCGTCGCTCTAATCTGCCCTATCGTCGCCGTACTTCCGTTTTAGCCTTACCGGATCTTTGCTATTCTTGCCCTTATACTAGTTACGTTAGTCCTCTATCGCCGTACTCTAGTATACGTTACCTTTATAAATTTCGATCTAATACTAGTCGCTATATATAAACGAGTCTCCTCTCTGTTTTCTTCTTCGAATCTAGTATCCCTATCCGACTCTATCGAGTTAGATAACGACTTAGTTCTATATTTATCTTCTTCGTAGTTGCGACCTATCCTAAGTATATTATAACGAGTAGTAGTATTATTGCGAATCTAACGTAGTATATATTAGACTATACGCGTCTTCGTGCTTGTTTACTCTTCGAAAAGGGGGGTATTAAATTGCGGTTTTATCTTCTACTCCTATATAGACTACCCGAGTCGCTATCTATAATCGCTTATTAGTCCTATCGGATATGCCCCGCTAACGCTAAAGCATAATCGTAGCCTATAGACTGTTCGCTATTTTCGTATCTTATCGACGCTAGCCCGATTCGGTCGCGAGTCGGATTCGGGAACTATTAATCTAGTGCTATTATTAGTCTAGCGGTAATTATTCTAGTCTATACCGACGGTATATAGCAACACTATCGACATTATACTAAAGCAATCGGCGTATTTAGACTATTTATTCCTCGCTCGGTCGCTACTACGGTATATATAGATATATATTCTTTATCGGTAAATTAATTAGCGTTAGCTAATCCGCTAGGTCGAATATATACCTTCGAAGCCGCCTCGTAGTATTACGGGTTAGTTAGAACTATCTCTATCGGCGTATTTAGCTAATTCGAGGTTAATAACACCGTAGAGGCCCTATACTCGATAGATGTAATTCGAAATAGATTAGCTAGAGGTATATAATCTACCCTAGCCTAACGACTGCTAGTCGTAGCCGATTTAGCCTTTCCTTAATTATCGCGCTACCCCGAGTCCGCTATCGCTATAGCGCAATTAGGGTACTTAAATATAGGCCGAGATTAAATAGATAAAGGAAGAGATCGCGGCGCTTAAGACTACTATACGTAATATGCTTACTATATATTAGTATAAATTGCCTAAGAGAAGAAATAGCAGCGAATAACTAGAGACGAAGGGAAGACAGTTAAGAAGGAAGGGAGGACGAATAGAAAGCACTATATACTAGGGCAGAGGAGGTACTAAAGGCGGAAGATAGAAGAACCCCTAAGAGGGCATATAGGATAATAATCTTAGAACTCCTTAGAGGACTGAAAGCAATCTACAACTAGGCAAGCTACGTAATTATAAAGGTAGCTAATATAGTTGTAGCAAAGATTACGAAGAAACAATAGGAGACAAGCCTAAACTACCGCACCTAGGTAGTAGTAGCTAGTTAGGAGGCGCTAAAACCCCCGAGGACGGTAGTTAGAGTCTATATTACGGACCTATAGGAGCAAAAGGAAATCTAAGGACTTATAGGGAAAGAGATTATAGAGAGAATTGCAGTTAAAGAGGTAATTAGGGCTAAGAACGAAGGAAAAGGGGTAATTAAGCTATTTATAGCACAAGAGCAGGACAAAAAGAAGCTAGAAACATAAAAAGAATAGACAACTAAGATAGGGAAAATAGCAAAGGTCTCCTAACAGCAATTTATAATTATAGCCTATAGTATAACAAGAAGCTTTAAGGAAGAACAGGATATTAAGAGCCTATAAAGACAAAACTAAGCTATATACCTAGGCCTAAAGATTACAAAAGTAGTATAGATTAAAAGGAAAATCGAAGAGACTAAGAAGCAGTCTTCCCTAATTATCTAGGTAGGGAGTATAGAGCAAGCTAACATAGTGCTAGACTAGGGGTTGTTCTAGGACTTTAAAAGATTAGAAACAGAGATATATAGAAGCAACTATAGGATAATGTAGTACTTTAAATATCAATACTATAGACACTTAGTAGCTAAGTATATAAAGACAACTAATACCTGCTCCTATTATATAGGGGATTACTAGGTTAAAGAATGTAAAGTATACAAGGGAGAAGCAAGATATATATACTATACTAAAAGATACCCCTCTTAGGCGAAGGAATGCCTAGTAAGAATATAGGCAGCTAGGAAGGTAAAGGAAGCTAGAATCAATACCCTAAAAAGATATACAATAAGCTAGGGCAGCTAGGTATAGAAGCAACCTAGCTAAGTGCTATAAAAGAGGTCTAGATAAGATAATGGATTCACATTTAGGGCCTTACTAGCACAAGAGAGTCACTAGTAACTAGGGAGACTAAGATACCTTAACATTATAGGAAAGGAAGCAGGGCAGACAAAGCTTAGTCAAATGTTGGTCTAAAGTAAGGGAAGACTAAAGGAAAACTTATAGGGAAATAATATAGATAAAACCTAATAAACATTGCAACATTACTAAACATTATATAGTACAATATTAATAAGAGTAAAGACAAGGTATAGAGGAGCTTCCTTTAAGTACTAAACCTAAAAGAACATTATATTATAGCAATCTAAGAGTCCTAGCTTAACCTATATACAAAGAGACTAGCAACAGTTAAAGACCCAAGATACTACCTAATTATCTATAACTAGGGAGCCCTAAGGATATACATCTATATTAGCAAGGAGATAGATACAGAAACCTAGCAGGCTATACTATAGGAGGATAGGGACCTAACATTAGTTTAAGTAGAGACATCCTAAGGTACACTCTAAGTCTACTATATATACAACCTACTACTAGACTTAAGAAGCAGTACCTAACTGAAAACCCTAGAAAGACTACCTAGGGTTATCTAGGGGAATACCTACTAAATCCTACTTAGGGATTTCAACCTCTACTACCCCCTCTAGGGCTTAGACTTTACCCTAGCTTACTACTTCCTAGTAGGAAGACTAATTGATATATTAGAGAGGGAAGGAATAGAAATTGTTACCCTAAAGGGACTAATTACTTAGGAGGCAAGAGGAAGCAGCAGTACACTAGACCTATACTTTGTATTACATTAGATTAGGAACAGGATTACAAGATACAGGGTCAACTAGGAACTAGAAGAATCATTAGACTACTTCCCGGTACAGATTGAGCTAAATATCTAAGCTAATTAGGAAAGGGAACTAGAGGAGAAGCTTAACTAGAAAGGTGCCTAATAGGGTAGGATTAGGGAGGAACTAGAAAGGGACCCAAAACTAGAGGAACTCTTAACAAAGTACCTACTAAGGCTAGAGGATATTAATAAGGCAGTAGAAGAACTAATAGGAATCCTAAAACAGGTAGCTAGAAAGCATACCCTAGTAAAGAAACATTTACTATACTAGCAACTATACTAGACTAGTAAGTATATAAAGAAGGTTAAAGCAGTAAGGAAGGCTAGGAGGCAGTAGACATAAACCTATACCTAGGAAGTATAGGACAACTATAATAAAGCCTACTAGGAAAAGAAGATCTAGATTAAGAAAGACAAGATACAAGAATAGAGATCTATAATAGGAATAATTATAAAGAAACTAGAGGAGATATAGAGGATAGCTAAATAGGCAAGGAGACCTAAATAGGATAAGGATATGCTACTACAATTCCCGGACATTATAGACTAATAAGGACAAATATAGACTATAATAGAAGGGAAAGTAAGAGCCCTAGGCTAATACTTCTTCTATAGAAAAGTATAAGTAGACCTATTAGATATAAAGGAGAAAGAATAAGAGACTCTACTACTAGGTATACTAAGAGACACCTAGGTCAAACCCGAAACTATTAAAAGGATCCTAAAGAAAATTCTAGGCAATAAGGCACTAGGAGAAGACAAGATCCACAATAAACTTCTAAAAGTATATAGGAAGGGGCTAGCCCTAGTACTAGCTAATATCTTTTTACAAAGCCTAGCACTAGGACACTACCTAAGACTATTTAGGAAGTCCCTAACAGTAGTGCTAAGGAAGCCTTAGAAGGAAGACTATATATAGCTCAAGGCCTATAGACTAATAGCCCTACTTAATATAATAGGCAAGGTGCTAGAAAAAATTGTCGCTAAAAGGCTAACAACCTTTACCGAGGAAAGGAACATCCTTCCTAAAGGCTAGATAGGAGGAAGAAAGAAGAGGTTAATACTAATAGCTATAGAACTAATTATAGAACAGATCAAGCATATCTAGTACTATAGTTAAAACTAGGTAGTAACCCTCCTCTCCCTTAATATCTTAGGAGCCTTTAACAATGTCTCCTATAAAAGGCTCCTATATATACTTAAACAGAAAGCTATACTAAACTAGATAGTCCAATTTATCTAGTCCTTCCTATAGGAAAGATCAATATAGCTTATTCTAGGCAAATTCAAATTAGACCTAATGCTAACTAAAAAGGGAATCCCCTAAGGATTAACACTCTCCCTAATCCTCTTCCTTATCTTTATAGTAGACGTACTCCTACTCCTAGAATTAAAAAACACATTAGTATTAGGGTTTATAGATAATACAAACATCCTAGCCTAGTCTAAGATAATAGAAACCAACTATAAAATCCTAGAAGAGAAGTACTAGGAGTATAAAAAATAGGCAAGGAGGCATAGAGCAAAATTCGCCCTAGAAAAGTACTAGCTTATCTACTTTAGTAAGGCTAAATCAACCTACAATATAAAGCAATCAATTACTATCTAAGGCTTTGAAACCCAACTATTAACAGAGCTTAGGGTACTAGGGATCTAGCTAGATCTAAAACTAAATTAGGGACTATAAGTAAAGAAGGCAAAGCAGAGGGTAGATGCTAATATACAATCCATTAATAGGCTTATAGCCTCTATATAGAGGGCTACATTTAAGAAAGCTAAAGTTATATACAAAGCAATTGTTAAGCTAGCAATACTATATAGAGCACAGATATAGACAGCCTAGGAGAAAACACTAAAGAGGATTAAGCAACTAGTTAGTAGGTCCTAAACCTAAAGCCTAAAGAAAATCCTAGGAGTATATAAAACTATACTAATAAGGGTAGTGGAAATAGAATTAGGGATCCTACTAGTCAAATAATACTTTAAGGGACTAAGACACTAATATATAGCAAAGACAATAGAATACCTAGCCTAACAGACTATCTAAAAGGCACTAGACAAGATAAAAGCCTAGTATATTAGGACTAGGAGGCGAGATAGACTATAAATAACTCCCTAGAAAGTCAAAGACCTAGAGCAATATAGAGTCTTAATAAGAGAAATGCTAGAGAAAGAGCTTTAGGGACTAAATATAAGGCTAAAGGAAGACAAGCTAAAGGGAAAGAAACAAAGCCTAGTAGAATCAATTACTAGACACCTATAGGAGCAGGAATAGAACAAAACACAAGTTAGACTAGGAACCCTAAAGGTACTAATCAAATTTGGTTAATATAACTACTAGCTCTATAAGGACCTAAATAGGGCCGAGGCAAGCCTAGCTATCTAAATCAGATCTGAACATATTAGACTTAGATCTTACCTATTTAGAAGAAACGTCCTAGGAATTGAAAGCAGAGCTTACTAATATAGCTACTAATCTTAGAACCCTAAGTATATACTGCTAGTCTGCCCTTAATAGTTAGAAGGCAGAAGTAATTAGAGACTAAAAGTAATAGAAAGGGAATACGATAAGCTAATCTAGAGCAAAGAAGACCTAAAGAGGATAGTAAAGTAAATTATTAAACAGGGATTTATACAACAATTCGCACTAGTAAGGGAAACTAAGGAGTAGATAAGAAGGAGGGAAGAAGAGGGGGAAAGAAGGGCAGGGCAGTAGGCAAGGTAGTTAGAGGGTAACAACTATAATACTAGTATACCCTAGAGGAAGGAAAACAAGGAAACGAGGAAGATCAACACTTATAAATAGGATAGGAGGGAGGTTTTTACCAACTAAGTTGGTTTCCTACCTAAAACAATACATAGAAACAGACCTGCATAGGCCGAAAGGCACTATAACAGGCAAATGAAATATCTATCTATCTATCTATATATTAGTATATATCTAAGATTAAAGCGTAGTGCTTAACGTAGCCGGGGCATCTTACCTTCTGTTTAATAAATAGATTAGTGCCTATTACTATTAGAGTAGGACTTCTATATCGGACTTAGTAAAATTAATTATTTATCTTGCTTTTCTACGTTTATATTTACGCTCGTTCTGCCTCCTTAATTTGCCTATAGATTGTAAATCGCAGCTATAGGCCTCTGCCTAATATATCGGATAGACTAGCTCTCTACTATCGCTCGTTATTAATTCGAACGTATCTATGTTAGTCGCTTATCTAATATAAGGCGTCGACTCTAGCTTCGAAACTACAATCTACCCGTAGCATCTTAACTAATCGTTCGAGGTCTATATTATCGACTCCTACTAACGCGCGGCCTCTAACTATAGGCTAGCGATAATCGAGTTTATATAGTCGATATATAGGTTTTACCTTCCCGTTCTACTCTTGTACTATAACTATGCTCTACTATACATTATTTAGCACGCGGTACGGCGGCACCGCTCTAGATCCTTCTAGCGTCGCTAGTCTAGTATCCGTAGATATAGCAATTTCCGCGCAATCGCTAGTATCGCCGACTCTACGTATTATTACGCGTACCGTTTTTCGTCTCGTCTATCGGCGATAATTAGAACAAATCTTATATACTAGGTACCTAAACGCAGTCTGTCCCTCTACTATACGGATCTACTTTACTACCTTAGGGAACTCTTCTTCGTATTTCTCGTCTATTAATACTAGATCGTATAGGTAACCTTGCGTCCTTCGGCGTTCTAGTAATAATAGTAATCGGAACGTGCTACTAATCTAACTAGACTCCTAAATTAACCTCTCGACGCTAGCGTAAAATGCGTAGTATATCGACGGCGATAGGCTAAGGCCGCGGGTAATACCGCCTATTAAATATTAATCGCGAGGTAGTTAAGTACGTAGCATTCTCGAAGGCGGTAGTTGTATATGTAGCGTAGTAGAAAGTCGACGTTAGTTAGTAGTAGAAACTAGAACTACTCTAGTCGCGGGGTTTGCTAGTACTAACTCGGGCCCTAATTCGGTGTCGAATCGGGTGCTAAGCCTACTAGACAACTTCTATATCCTCTATTACTAACTTCGGTAGCGGGTTCGGCAAATTACGTTATCTATTATCTCGCTTCTTAACCTTACGCCTAGTATATTATGTTGCTACGGATTTATATACGGTTGTTTATTCGGCCTCCTACTTAGACTACTACTCTAGTATACGATCTATAGAATATTTCGATCGTTTTATACCTTTATTTGCTACTCGTTATAGCTAAATATATGCCTTTTCGCCGCCGATAGAGTTAGTAGCATCTATAGAAAACATACTATCTTAATCGTTAGCTCGAACTATCTATATACCCTACTCTCGGGTCCTAAGACTAACCGCCTTACTAGCCTATACCCTCGTACTATAGCGGGTCTAGTCTACTCGCTATCGTATAATAATTGTTAGTTACTATAAGGACATAGATCGGTTAATTTAGCTATATTACGTAGCTTATTAGCACTCGCGTCTCGCGCCGGCGATCGTAGTCGCAACTCTACTATAGATAGGCTTATATTTATATCGCTAACTTTCGATTACTTGCTACGTAGTACTATATTTACTGCGACTTGTTAGTCCTGTATCTAGAACCGTCTATCGTATAGGGGTTTATACTACAACGATTATCTGTAGCCTTATTACTTCGGTTACTAGTTGCGTAACTAAACTATTATATACTTAAGCGCTAGATACCTTACTTCGTCGATTTATTAGCTAGTTAGGCCCGACTCGCTAACCGACCCGGTTACGAGGCAGGTATTTAAGGTCGTTACCTTTCCTAATTACTGCCTTCTTTAACATTTACTATTAACTTATACTAATATACCTGTTCTATATATATGTACCCCCTTAACCTCCCTATCGTACGTATAGTATATTATTTCCTTCGCTAATGCCCTATTCTAACTTATATATAGGCCGCACTATGTAACTTAGCCGTCGTGCTCGACTAGCGTTAAGCTAGTATATATAGACACTTATTGCATAACGTAACTCTAACGGCTCGCGTTAGGGTCGGCGGGTATAAGCAGCTCTCCGCTCCTATTCTTACCTCCGCCGACCCTAACGTATAGCGAATTTTACTACCTCTATTAGCTTTTCTGCTACTCTCGGATAGTATACATCGTTGTCGATCTATAGTCTCTAACCTCTGCTATATAAGTATTACTAATTAGTATAACCTGTTATATACTAATACTATATACTAGTTATAAACTCGTCGCCTACTGCCTTTACCGAGATAGTAATCTCTACGAATGTCGAGGACTAGCTAAATAATAACAAGCTACTAATTAAAGCCTTAAATAACGGTAAAGACGTCCCTAAATATATTATACTAAACCTATATAGTATCGACAAGCCTATTCTTACGTTAGTAATAAATAGGCTCCTTCCGTATCTAGAGAAACATTTTTTATTTAACTAGTCGAATAGGAAGTAGCTTCGCTAGCCCGTTAAGGGGTATTATAAGCAGAAGAAAAACACAGTATACGCTATTGCTAGCAACCTTACCTATCCTACTAAACCTAGACGTAGGCTATTAATGCCCGAATAGTACTTTAAAGATCCTAAATAGGCTCCGAAGTAGTACGTTAGGGGAATGCTTCCGTAGGACAATACAAATAGTCCGAATAATAAAATTTAGAGGTCTATAGTCTACTTAGTATACCGCCTTATATAGAAGGTTATAAGGGACAAGTTTACCCCGCCGGCTAGTAATAATACTAAAGAGGAAGATGTATCCGAGGGCGAGACTAATAGATCCTAATAAACTACGCCCTCTATACCTAAGCGTAGAGCAAGTTCTGCCTCTACTAGTAAGACTAGTAGAGCCGGTCGGGTATTTAAGAGGATAACGCTAGGAGATTTGTACGGTAGCAAGGATACTAATCTAGTAATGTCCGACGCGCTACGCCCTATTAAGCCGGACCGGGCTAAGATTACGTTATAGTTTAGTATTATCGACTAGCAGTTACCTTTAACGGTAGACTACGAGGTATTTAGCTTAAATTAGTCTATCCTACAATCGAAGACTTCTAATAATATTAGTATAAAGGATTTGTTACGGCTCTAGCTCGTACGAGAGTTATTACTATCGTCCGAATAGTAGAAGTACGAATTCTTCGTAGTAATCGATCTAGCTCGCGGCCCTAAAGGTCTTTCTAAATATAAGACTAATCCGATATTCTACTCCCTAACTATAGAGATATATAATAGCTTAGATACTAGGATTTCTACTAGACTCGATTTCCTCGTCGGCAAAAATATAACAGACTATACTAGGATACCTTCTATATATCGTCGACCGTCCCTACTTAAGGCTTCTAGAACTATCGACCTAACTTAGTACAGTACTTCTATAGCCGGTAATCCTGCTAAAATTAATGTCGGTTAGGGTCTATAGTCGCCTACGAAATCGGCTATTAAGCAAGCTAAGGACGACCGACTCGCTCGTAAGGATCGCGCCGATTACGAGCGCTATAAACAGCTTATCGCGGATAGATTCTAGAGGATATAGGAAGAGTAGGAGGCAGCCCGGTAGGCAGCCGCGCGAAAAGCTATAGCCGACGTCGCTACGGATATAATAGCGATTTAGTAGGCTATCGACAAGGCAGTTAAGGAGGTGCTCCGCGATAACGGTTATAATAGGAATACTGCTTTACTTCTAGTCGCCCTCGACGATTCGGTTCGAACGGCCGTCCGTTCCGTATAGCCCGATATAATAGAGTATACGGTAAAGGCCTATATTGCTTCTACTCTACCTAAGATATAGCACGCTTTAAATAGACTAGCACTATCCCTAGTATAACCTCCGGCGTAGACAAATGCTAGTAATAATACTAAGGACGATAGAAAAATTAAATCGAGCAAAGCCGATAATACTAATAGTAAGAAGGCCGGAGATATAATCGACTCGAAGCGAGATCGAATTCGCTAGAAATAGATCGAGTCGTTACCGAGTTAGATCGTATCGCTACTAGATCCGAATAAGCCCGAACTCGCCGTACGACTACCGGGTATATAAGTAGAAGTCTAAGCCGATCCTCTACCGATCTAGACGTTAGTAGGTTTTGTCGATTAGATCTCGTCGGCAATACCTAGCTAGTCGATAGATTTAGATATAGAAACCGACGTCGAGAAGCAGTTATCTAGTAACGTATACTCCTACCTCGACGCTAAGAACTTTAAGTTAATATGCGATTTTAGACTACTCGATCCCTCTTAGACTTCGCTACGTATAGGTATTATTCCGCCTAGTTAGAGATCGACTTGTCCGTTAAAGTCTTACTAATTCTATATAATTACCTAGACGCTTCTAGCTTCCGTTGCTAGCGCGGACTTCTATATCGGCGGCGTAGACGTAGATATAGGCAAGACGGTATATACTTTAGGGTACGTCGCTATAACCTCGATATAGTAGAGGGTATAGAGTAATAACGGGCTATTAACTGCTAACGCCTATCCTTTTCGGCTATCTAATTCGTCGGTTAACTTAGGACTTCGGCTAAATAAGAAAATTACGTTCGATCCGTAGGTATTAGCTAGCGGTATAAAGCCGGTTATCCGCCCTAGCGTTTACGTTGTCTGTATTCCGAAGCAGCTAGCCGAAAACTAGATATATAAGATCGACAACTTTATACTACCTAGAGCTATATTCGTATACGTATATCTTATAAAAGACTCTAGTAAGCTAACGAAAGATAAGAGACGTAATAGAGCTAGTCCGTAGAACTACAACTAGGTCGTATATATCGATAACGTTCTTTATCTCGATTATATAGCGCTCCCGACTCGGCTAGAACTAGAATAGGTGTTCGGTATAAAGGTTATAGATAAGTAGTAGTTAATAAAAGGCGTCCCGGTGCGCTTATTACTTAAATACGAGGATATAGAAGTACCCCCTTATTTATAGTACTATAAATAGATCGTCCTTACTACCTCGACTATAATATCTAATATGCTAGATTTTATAACGTACGAACGAGCTAAGAAATAGAAGTTCTAGACACAGTCGGACAAATCTAATTCGAAACCGCCGCTACTTCGTATACTAGCTACGACTATTATCGTCGACGAGTTTTATATTACTAAGATATATAGCGCTAAAGAGTAGACTGCCGTCGCTAGTCTTATAGGCTATCCTTTCGTTCTCGGCCTAAGTAGTACTCCCTTTAGCAAACTATCCAATTTAGCTATTATCGCAACTGCCTCGGTATAGAGATACGTTAATGCCTACGATATAAGGGGGTACCTCTACCTTGTTTAGTCGCCTTCTATAGTACAGTTTACTTTCGTCGACTAATCGCTATTAACTAAAGAGACGCGCGATATAGAACGTAACTTCTAGTTTAGCGATAATAGTAATATCCCCGACTTAGCTAGGCACATTAGCAATTAGGTTTCTAAGTACTTACAATCCGAATACTCTAACGCGACCGTAGGTCGAACAGAACTAAGTATTATAGATAAAGATACTCGGGCGCTAGACAAGTTTCGCCCCTAGTTACTAACGAAAATAGTTCGCTTTAAGAAGACGCTAATATAGTAACCTATACCTAATACTCCGCGCATACCGGCTATCGATTGTCTACTATATTCCTCTTTTAATATCGGCTTGCAATTTAAATCTATAGAAGATCTAGTATTAAGCTAGTAGGTTAAAGAATAGAAGGTGTTAGGACTAAAGAGGTTACACGTAATTAGTATGTAACTAGGCTTAAGTAAAGCTAGGGTCTTAGTGCCTTAGGCAGGGCTTAGCACTTAGTAATAGGCTAACTTGCCTGCCTTCCTCCCTCTCCTCCTAGTTCCTTATCGAATACTACTCGTACCTACTACTACCCTATCTACCTACTAATATACCCTTCTTATATAGTATTCGATCTACCCTTTAAGGGTAGCAGCTAGATAGTCCTTATTTTAAGCTTTTAGCGGTATAGCTACGAAAACTATCGATTTAACTATATTACGCCCGAAGAACGGGACCTATACGTACTACTCTATTAAAACAACCGTACTAATTATCAAGCAAGGCCTTCTATACGGCCTATTATACTAAGTTAAGCACATTAGGCAGATACTCGCTAATTCCGCTACATCCGCACTATAAGGGGCTATAATATATTATTAGTGCTGCCCCTTATTATAGTAGCCGGCTTATTACGAAACAACAATCGCGGCGCCGCTAGCAGCGCTAGCAATAACAACGCTAGTAGCATAGTGCCTACTAAAGTGCCTACTAGAGCACCTACTAAAGTGCCTCCTACTAAAGAGCCTACCGGAGAGCCTACTAAAGAAGAACCTGTAATTCTAGGTAATAATCCGGAATTGCCTATTAACGACATTCTTAACAACATTGTTAATCGACGATATAGCTAACTAGCCTTTAGGCCTCAACTATTAGGGAGACTTTAAGAAGCTACTTAAAACAGGCTTACTACCCTACGTTAAGAATAACAGCTAAAGGATAACCTCCTCGAGCTCCGTCGCCTTTAGGAAGCCCTAGCAACTACTACTAAACTAATAGTAGGACCTTCTTTACTACCTATCTAAAAGAAGGATACTAAACTCAAGGACTATACTATGTTTAATAGCTCTAGTCGAAAGCAGTATAACGACTACATTCGTAACTATAAACTCAACTAGCGCAATATACTAAGAGCGCTACCCGACGACTATTCCTTAGTCGTGTACGCTATACAGTGTGTTAGTGGCGACCTAAAGCGTGTATAGGATAACTATTTCGACTCCCTCGACGACTAGACCGCTATTTAGTAGCAGACCTATAAAACTATTATGCTAGACACCCTTAGAAACCCTATACTAAGGCAACAATATACTTAGGACCTATATCTTCGAGCTAAATAGAAGACTAATCAATCGGCTCGCTTATTTAAGGCCTATTTAAAGACCCTCGAGGATAACCTTCCGGCTAAGACTAATTCTATATAGATCTCGGAAATACGCCCTAAGCTTAGGTAGGAGCTTATTCTCGAATTGGACCGTCGCCGTATATTCGAACAAGCTAACCTAACACGCATTTAATTTATAGTCGAAGTAGAAACAGCCGAACGAGCTGTCTAGCTCTAATAACGACTAGAATCGAGGATCCGACTAGCTAGTACTAACCGTAGCAACCGTAGCCGCGGAGGAAACTAAGGTTCCTACTATAACAACAATGCTAATAATAGGAATAGTAATAGCGACCGTAGAAGAGGCCGTAGCCGGCGGCTATACAGAGGAGGCCGCGATAGGGGCCGTAGAAGGGGCTCGTATCCCTATAATGCTAACCGCTCGGCTAATAATAGTAACAACAGCTACGGCAACCTACTAACCGGATTGAAGTGCTTCAACTGTAATAGTACTAGCTATCTCCTAGGCTAATGCGACAAACCTAGGGATTAGGCCCGGATTAACCGTACCTCCGCTAAGTATAAGAAACACCTTTTAGCCGCTAATGCTACCCCTATAGGCTAACCTTCGAAAAAAGAATAAGCGCCGCACTAACTGTTAGCCTTGTACGGCGTAAAACTATCGACATTGTACTAGCTATTATACGCACCTATCTTATATAGGATACGTGTAGAACTACCTATTAAACTAAGGTTATGCTAGATCTAGGAAATTCGGTTAGCGCCCTTATTAATCACCGCCTAGCTAAGCAATTAGACCTCCGACAATTACCTAGAACCGATATACTAACCCTTGCTTGGTTTAATAACGCTCGGCACTTGACCTATAGAGCCTACTATGTTCCTATAGTTCTAAAGGACGACCTCGGCAATAAGCGCCTACTAAACTTTACTACCTACGTAGTAGACATAGACAGCCTCCTATCTAATATTGTTATTAGCAACCCTGTTCTTAAGTACTACGCTATAGCTATAGACCTAGGCCTCTAGAAGTAGCGATTTAGAATCGCTAGGAAAGAGGATATTAAACACATTAATATTAGCGAGTGCCCTAATAATATTAGGGTCCTATTTATTAGCAACCTAATACTAGCCTCCGCCTTAGCTAATCCGACTGCCGACCTACTCGGTAGTAATAACGATAAACCTATGCCCCCTAATAGCATAGACCCTAATTAGCTTGCTCGCATACTAGAGCCTATTCGAGAGACCTATATTAATATATTTAAACACTACCTAGCATCGACATTGCCTATGTTTAAAGAGACGGATTATAAGATTAATATTATAGAGGGCAAAGAGGTTCCTTTAGGCCCCTCTACAACCTTAGTAAACGAGAACTTACTATATTGCGTAAGTACCTAGATAAGAACCTAGCTAATAGTCGAATTTAGTATAGCAATAGCCCTGCTAGTGCACTAATCCTGTTTGTTCCTAAGAAGGATAGTAGCCTACGTTTGTATATTAATTATAGAGGACTTAATGCTGTTACTATTAAAGACCGCTATCTACTTCCGCTTATTAACGAGACCCTCGATCGCCTTTCTAGCGCCTACTTCTATACTACGTTAGATATTAAGGATGCGTACTATCGTATCCGCATTCGTAAAGGCGATAAATAGAAAACAGCCTTCCGTACTCGCTATAGCTATTTCGAGTACTTAGTTATACTATTTAGCCTAGCTAATGCCCCTATAACATTCTAGTCCTATATTAATCGGGCTCTTTTAGGCCTATTAGACTACCTCTGTATAGTTTACCTAGATAACATCCTAGTTTATATATACTCCCCTAACATTACGGAGCACTAGGCTACGGTCCGTAAGGTGCTCGATCGCTTGCGAGCCTATAGACTATATTATAAGCCTTCTAAATGCACCTTCGCCGCTAAGGAGGTAGCCTTCCTTAGCTTCCTCGTGTTAACTAAGGGTGTTAAGGCTAATCCTAACCGGATTAAAACAATTACTAAATAGCCTGTTCCTACGTCTATTAAAGAGCTTTAATTATTCCTCGGTTTTGCTAACTTCTACCGCCGGTTTATTAAGGGCTATTCGAGGCATATAATGCTATTAACTAAGCTTACTAAAACCAAGGCTAACCCGTCTAGAGAGTTTAAATAGACTAATAAAACACAAGCCGCTTTTAACGGTCTAAAGCAACGCTTTACTAAAGTCCCCTTATTGCACTATTTCGTACTAAGCAAGCAGATGCGAATTAAGACTAACGCTTTACAGTTCGCTGTATCGGCTATTATGTTATAGCAATTAGATAATAACTATTACTAGTACCCGATTGCCTTCTTTTTACGGAAGATAATCGATATAGAGCGTCGATACGAGACCTACGAGTAAAAGCTCTTAGCAATCGTAGAAGCCTTTAAGCATTAGCGCTACTATCTTAATAGTGCTTAGTATACAATTCAGGTCTATATAGACTATAACAACCTCCGTAGCATTACTAAGGTTACTAGAGTTATAGGTCGATAGGCTAGATAGGCCGTCTACCTCGCCGGGTTCGATTTTAATATATTATACCGGCTAGGCGTAAGTAACCCTACCGATAGCCTATCGAGGCGACCTAATTACGACAGCGAGACCTAATACATTAATTTATTGTTTCCAACCCTATAGTATAAGATTACTATAGCCCGTATTATTAATAAGTAAGCGTAGAATAAGCGGACTTCCGGACCCCGCGGCGGCAACAAATACTATAGCGGAGTTGTCGTTCTTCTAGTATACGTTAAGAAGGACGTAGATCGCTCGAGCTATAATAACTCGATTAAAGATATTACTATCTATAGCGATAGCACTATAGAAGAGGTTGTAGTAGTTCCGGCTACTAGTACTATTAGATATATATAATACGTACCTCGTTCGATAGCGAGGGTACTATTAAATAACCTTGCAAATAGGGATAGTTAATCGTTTATAGATAAGCTATTGCGTACTTAGTAGAGGGACGCCTTTGCTATCGAGCGCATTAATAGGCTTGTAAGTAGGCGGGCGACCCGATCTAGTAAGAGTAATAATAATTAGTCGATCGACGACAAAGGTTACTTAAAGTTCAAGGGCAGATATTATATCCCCGCTAAACAATCGATTAGATAAGAGCTTTTAAAGAGGTACTATAATAGTAAACTCGCTAGTTACTATAGTATAGAGAGGTCGTACGAGCTACTATCGCGCACATACTACTAGCTAAATAGTAAGCGGCATATAAAAGAATACGTACAGACCTACGTAGTATGCTAGCGAGTTAAAGCACTAAAGCACTTACTATTTAGCGAGTTGTCTTTACTTCCTATTCCTAGGAAGCTATTTACTAAGCTTACGATAGACTTTATTATAGGCCTTCCGCCTGCTAAGTATAGGGGTAGCAAGGATGTATATAATGCTATCCTAGTTATCGTAGACCGGTTTACTAAGAGCGCTCGTTATATCCCTACTCGAAAGGATTAGACTGCTATTAATATAGCTAAAGCCCTATAGAACAACATCTTCTATAGCTATTAGGGGACCCCTAAGGGGATAGTCTCCGATAGGGGCTCGACATTCATATCGTACTATTAGAGCGAATTATGCCTATAGCTAAGACTAAAGCATCGGCTATTAATAGCCTTCTATCTATAGACTAACGGTTAAATAGAGAGGCAAAATGCTACGCTATAGCAGTACCTACGTAGCTATATTAACGAGGACCCTAACAGATAGGTTAACCTCCTACAACTAGCAGAATTCGTATATAACAATAGTGTACACTCATCTACTAATGTTTTACTATACATAGCTATAATAGGCTAGAACGCTGCCTTACTACAAGATCTATTTACCTCGCTCGAGGCCGAGCGTAAGGAAAGGGAAGCGCGTTAAGTACTAATACCTAAGATACTAGCGGCTATTAAGAGGGTTTAAAAGATGCGGGAAATTCACGCTAAGTTAGCTAACAAACTAGCAAAGGCCTAGGCCTATTAGAAGGCCTACTATAACAAACACTATACGCTAATAACCTTTAAGCAAGGCGATATAGTTATACTAAGCACGAAGAACCTCCGTATCCGTAAACACCTATTACCTAATAGTAAAACAACGCCTAAGCTCGTACTAAGATATATTAGCCTATTCCGCATTCGAGAAGTTAAGGGCTCCTCCGTATAGGCCTATTAGTTGTAGCTTCTACCTTATTATACTATCTATAACACCTTCTACGTATCCCTCCTTAAACTATACTACTAGCGTAAAGGCGATAAAGCGCCTACTAAGTTAGAAGAAGTCTTAGCTAATAGTAAAGAGCTATAGTCTATAGAACGTATCCTAAAGCACCGGACTAGGTAAGGCAAGAAGGAGTACCTACTAAGATAGTAGGGCTATTTACTAGAATAGGACTTATAGGAAGCTAAAGACTCCTTTAAGGACATAACCGAGTTATTAGATAAGTATTAGACTAGCGTAAAGAACAAGAAGAAGGCTAAGGGCCTATAATGTTACTAGAAAGGCCTAGGAACAATGCTACCCCCGAGATACTATTAGCTAACTAATCAGAGGCAAGCAATTGTTAGCAATAAAGGATAATAAGACTATACTAGGCGCGCTACGACGCGTTAACTAATTGCCTGCTCTTTTAAGGACTCTACCTCTTTACTAACGCGCCCTATAGGTCCCCCTCTTATTCCCTTATTCTATCGAGGCCTCGAGGCCTAGGCAATCGGCGAGGACGGCGCGGCCGGCGCGGCTATATTAGTAATAGTATTGCGGGGTATGTTACTATTCGAAGAAGGAAGACGACGCGACTATATCGGTAACGGTGTTGCTAATATTATTGTTAGTTAAAGAAGGAAACCGGAAGCAAGGTAAAGTTGGCGCTAAGACAGCTAGCGCCGCTATTATTAACATTACCTAGTCGCTACTGTTGTTAACCTTACCTATATCAAAACTTTAAGGCCGAGTTAAAACTTTAAGCCGCCTAAAAGATTAAGCGACTAATAGACTAACTAAAAGCAAAAACTATAGAGCTAAGCTAGCCGGGGTCGATCTTGCGGACAATAGGTTACTCCTCGATCTATCTAACCCTTTAAGCGAGGCGAACCTCTACTACTGCACTTATAATAGCCTTTACCTATAGAAACTAGACGAGCTGTGTTTTTTCTAAAAAAGATAAGATAAGATTAACACTTAAAGGCTGCTAAACCTAACTAATTAGGGCTAGTAAAACTACAACAGTAAATAATAGCCCTCGTAATAATAAGAGCAACCCTCGGAACGGACAAACCCTCGGAGCGGACATTTCTAGGTCTTTTAGAGTAGACGCAAAGAACTCGGAACGACATTACTTAGAGCGGAGGTAGGGCTGCAATACCTCGTACGTCTACCTATTATAGTAGGGAAGACGCGCCTATATTATAATTAGTCGATAGCCCTTAATTCTTATAGCTCTATATCCCTTTACTTTATTATATACAAGGATAGCGTAGTTAGAGTTGTATATTGTATTGTATTAGAGGTAAGGTTTAATATAGTTATATAATTAGGTAATAACCGCGAAAATTCTATATATTATATCTAGCCTAAAGAAAGTGAATAAATGGCAGCGAACAACCAGAGACGAAGGGAAGACAGTTAAGAAGGAAGGGAGGACGAATAGAAAGTACTATATACTAGGGCAGAGGAGGTGCTAAAGGCGGAAGATAGAAGAACCCCTAAGAGGGCATATAGGATAATGATCTTAGAACTCCTTAGAGGACTAAAAGCAATCTACAACTAGGCAAGCTACGTAATTACAAAGGTAGCTAATACAGTCGCAGTAAAGATTACGAAGAAACAATAGGAGACAAGCCCAAACTACCGCACCTAGGCAGTAGTAGCTAGTTAGGAGGCGCCAAAACCCCCGAGGATAGTAGTTAGAGTCTATATTACGGACCTACAGGAGCAAAAGGAAATCTAAGGACTTATAGGGAAGGAGATTATAGAAAGAATTGCAGTTAAAGAGGTAATTAGGGCTAAAAACGAAGGTAAAGGGATAATTAAGCTATTTATAGCACAAGAGTAGGACAAAAAGAAGCTA
Organism: Pseudocercospora fijiensis CIRAD86; assembly: GCF_000340215.1. Taxonomy (NCBI): domain Eukaryota; kingdom Fungi; phylum Ascomycota; class Dothideomycetes; order Mycosphaerellales; family Mycosphaerellaceae; genus Pseudocercospora; species Pseudocercospora fijiensis. The sequence continues at coordinate 8,105,707 of NW_006921533.1, forward strand.
GAAATATAAAAAGAATAGACAACTAAGATAGGAAAAACAGTAAAGGTCTCCTAATAGCAATTTATAATTATAGCCTATAGTATAACAAGAAGCTTTAAGGAAGAACAGGATATTAGGAGCCTATAGAGACAAAACTAAGCTATATACCTAGGCCTAAAGATTACAAAAGTGGCATAGATTAAAAGGAAAATCGAAGAGACTAAGAAGCAGTCTTCCCTAATTATCTAGGTAGGGAGTGTAGAGCAAGCTAATATAGTACTAGACTAGGGGCTGTTCTAGGACTTTAAAAGATTAGAAATAGAGATACATAGAAGCAACTATAGGATAATGCAGTGCTTTAAATGTTAACACTATAGACACTTAGCAGCTAAGTGTATAAAGACAACTAACACCTACTCCTATTATATAGGGGATTACTAGGTTAAAGAATGCAAAGTATATAAGGGAGAAGCAAGATATATATACTACACTAAAAGACACCCCTCTTAGGCGAAGGAATGCCTAGTAAGAATATAGGCAGCTAGGAAGGCAAAGGAAGCTAGAATCAATACACTAAAAAGATATACAACAAGCTAGGGCAGCTAGGTACAGAAGCAACCTAGCTAAGTGCTACAAAAGAGGTCTAGATAAGATAATAGGTTTATATTCAGGGCCTCACTAGTATAAGAGAGTCACTAGCAACTAGGGAGACTAAGACACCTTAACATTATAGGAAAGGAAGCAAGGCAGACAAAGCTTAGTTAAATATTAGTCTAAAGTAAGGGAAGACTAAAGGAAAGCTTATAAGGAAATAATATAGATAAAACCTAATAAACATTGCAACATTACTAAACATTATATAGTACAATATTAACAAGAGTAAAGACAAGGTATAGAGGAGCTTCCTTTAAGCACTAAACCTAAAAGAACACTATATTGTTGCAATCTAAGAGCCCTAGCTTAACCTATATATAAAGAGACTAGCAACAGTTAAAGACCTAAGATACTACCTAATTATCTACAACTAGGGAGCCCTAAGGATATACATCTACATTAGCAAGGAGATAGATACAGAAACCTAGTAGGCTATACTATAGGAGGATAGGGACCTAATATCAGTTTAAGTAGAGACATCCTAAGGTATACTCTAAGTCTACTATATATACAACCTACTACTAGACTTAAGAAGCAGTACCTAACTAAAAACCCTAGAAAGACTACTAAGAGTTATCTAGGGGAATACCTACTAAATCCTACTTAGGGATTTCAACCTCTACTACCCCCTCTAGGGCTTAGACTTTACCCTAGCTTACTACTTCCTAGCAGGAAGACTAATTGATATATTAGAGAGGGAAGGAATGGAAATTGTTACCCTAAAGGGACTAATTACTTAGGAGGCAAGAGGAAGTAGCAGCACACTAGACCTATACTTTACATTACATTAGATTAGGAACAGGATTATAAGATATAAGGTTAACTAGGAACTAGAAGAATTATTAGACCACTTCCCGGTTTAGATTAAGCTAAATGTCTAGGCCAATTAGGAAAGGGAACTAGAGGAGAAGCTTAACTAGAAAGGTGCTAAATAGGACAGGATTAGGGAGGAACTAGAAAGGGACCTAAAACTAGAGGAACTCTTAACAAAGTACCTACTAAGGCTAGAGGATATTAACAAGGCAGTAGAAGAACTAACAGGAATCCTAAAATAGGTAGCTAGAAAGTATACCCTAGCAAAGAAACATTTACTATACTAGTAACTATACTAGACTAGTAAGTGCATAAGGAAAGTTAAAGTAGCAAGGAAGGCTAGGAGGCAGTAGACACAAACCTATACCTAGGAAGCATAGGACAACTATAACAAAGCCTACTAGGAAAAGAAGATCTAGATTAAGAAAGATAAGATATAAGAATAGAGATCTATAATAGGAATAATTACAAAGAAACTAGAGGAGATATAGAGGATAGCTAAATAGGTAAGGAGACCTAAATAGGATAAGGATATGCTACTACAATTCCCGGACATTATAGACTAATAAGGACAAATATAGACTATAATAGAAGGGAAAGCAAGAGCCCTAGGCTAACACTTCTTCTATAGAAGAGTATAAGTAGACCTATTAGATATAAAGGAGGAAGAATAAGAGACTCTACTACTAGGTATACTAAGAGATACCTAGGTCAAACCCGAAACTATTAAAAGGATCCTAAAGAAAATTCCAGGCAATAAAGCACTAGGAGAAGACAAGATGATCTA
>NW_006921533.1:8108306-8112647 GCF_000340215.1 Pseudocercospora fijiensis CIRAD86
TAGGTAAGGTACTAGAAAAAATTGTCGCTAAAAGGCTAATAACCTTTACCGAGGAAAGGAATATCCTTCCTAAAGGCTAGATAGGAGGAAGAAAGAAGAGGTCAACACTACGAGCTATAGAACTAATTACAGAACAGATTAAGCATATCTAGTACTATAGTTAAAACTAGGTAGTAACCCTCCTCTCCTTTAATATCTCGGGAGCCTTTAACAATGTCTCCTATAAAAGGCTCCTATATATACTTAAATAGAAAGCTATACTAAACTAGATAGTCTAATTTATCTAGTCCTTCCTATAGGAAAGATCAATATAGCTTATTCTAGGCAAATTCAAATTAGACCTAATACTAACTGAAAAGGGAATCCCCTAAGGATTAATACTCTCCCTAATCCTCTTCCTTATCTTTATAGTAGACCTACTCCTACTCCTAGAATTAAAAAACATATTAGCATTAGGATTTATAGATGACACAAACATCCTAGCCTAGTCTAAGACAATAGAAACTAACTGCAAGATCCTAGAAGAGAAGCACTAGGAGTATAAAAAATAGGCAAGGAAGTATAGAGTAAAATTCGCCCTAGAAAAGTACTAGCTTATCTACTTTAGCAAGGCTAAATCAACCTATAATATAAAGCAATTAATCACTATCTAAGGCTTTAAAACCTAACTATTAGCAGAGCTTAGGGTACTAGGGATCTAGCTAGATCCAAAACTGAATTAGGGACTATAAGTAAAGAAGGCAAAGTAGAGGGCAGATGCTAATATACAATCTATTAATAGGCTTATAGCCTCTATATAGGGGGCTATATTCGAGAAAGCTAAAGTTATATATAAAGCAATTGTCAAACTAGCAATACTATATAGAGCACAGATATAGACAGCCTAAGAGAAAATACTAAAGAGGATTAAGCAACTAGTTAGCAGGTCCTAAACCTAAAGCCTAAAGAAAATCCTAGGAGCATATAAAACTACACTAACAAGGGTAGTAGAAATAGAATTAGGGATCCTACTAGTCAAACAATACTTTAAGGGACTAAGACACTAATATACAGCAAAGACAATAGAATACCTAGCCTAATAGACTATCTAAAAGGCACTAGACAAGATAAAAGCCTAGTATATTAGGACTCGGAGGCGAGACAGACTATAAATAACTCCCTAGAAAGTCAAAGACCTAGAGCAATATAGAGTCTTAATAGGAGAAATGCTAGAGAAAGAGCTTTAGGGACTAAATACGAGGCTAAAGGAAGACAGGCTAAAGAGAGAGAAACAAAGCCTAGTAGAATTAATTGCTAGATACCTATAGGAGTAGGAATAGAACAAAATACAAGTTAGACTAGGAACCCTAAAGGCACTAATCAAATTTAGTTAATACAACTACTAGCTCTATAAGGACCTAAATAGGGCCGAGGCAAGCCTAGCTATCCAAATCAGATCTAAACACATTAGGCTTAGATCTTACCTGTTTAGAAGAAACGTCCTAGGAATTGAAAGTAGGGCTTACTAATATAGCTACCAATCTCAGAACCCTAAGCATATGCTACTAGTCTGCCCTTAATAGTTAGAAGGTAGAAGTAATTAGAGACTAAAAGCAATAGAAAGGGAATACGACAAGCTAATCTAGAGCAAAGAAGACCTAAAGAGGATAGTAAAGTAGATTATCAAACAGGGATTTGTATAACAATTCGCACTAGTAAGGGAAACTAAGGAGTAGATAAGAAGGAGGGAAGAAGAAGGGGAAAGAAGGGCAGGGCAGTAGGCAAGGTAGTTAGAGGGTAACAACTATAACACTAGTATACCCTAGAGGAAGGAAAACAATAAAACGAGGAAGATTAACACTTATAAATAGGACAGGAGGGAGGTTTTTACTAACTAAGTTGGTTTCCTACCTAAAACAATACATAGAAACAGACCTACATAGGCCGAAAGGCACTACAATAGGCAAATGAAATATCTATCTATCTATCTATATAATTGGGTAGTTAAGTGTTTAATTTAGCGCGGACTAGATAGCTTATTAGATCTGCTAAGTTAGCAGTAATAGAGGTCGAGATTGGAATATAGACAGGCTACGAGGGCGCGGCCTTTAGAAGGGAAGCGTATATTAGGACTAAAGAGGTTATACGTAATTAGCATATAACTAGGCTCGAGTAAAGCTAGGATCTTAGTGCCTTAGGTAGGGCTTAGCACTTGGTAATAGGCTAACTTGCCTGCCTTCCTCCCTCTTCTTCTAGTTCCTTATCGAATACTACTCGTACCTACTACTACCCTATCTACCTGCTAATATGTTAAATATACCCTTCTTATAGAAGGCAGCGGAAGATATTAAATTTATATACGTATCTAAGATAATACGGGTCTTTACTATGTTTCTATCGCTACTTCTCGTACTACGGGGGGGCGATAAGGACTTAATTAAGGAACTTAGTACTTTTACACTATAGGATATTAAAAACATACTTCCTAGGATACGCGACTACGGTTTATCGGATCCCTATCTCTAGGACTATATACTAACACTGTATAACGAGCCGGTTATAGTGTTACTACGGTATATAATCTAAATTAAGCGTAGTAAGTAGCGCTAGTACAGGCATAGAAGTAAGATTGTACTAGCTAGCTTCAAGCCGTAGAATGTCTTCGTAGTAAACTTAGTACGTATCTATCTGCCCCCTATTTACTAAGCATATAAGACTAACATTTTTATAGTATCTTTAGTAGCTAGCTATATAGAAAAAAGGCTCCGAGTATTACGATAACATCCTAAGCACTAGTAATATAGCATATAGAATCCTTATCGATACTTAGAGTAGCTAGACCGATACTACTAGGGCCGACCTTATTAAAGAGTTCGTATCTACGAGGAACAAGGTAAATAGATATAGCGACGAGAAGTAGCTTATAGTAGTATATATAAGCTAGATTACAACTAGTATAAACCTCCCCTTTACGGACACCGTTATTATTATCGATAATTACTAGACTCCGGAGGCTAATATTCAAATAGGTAGAAGAGTATCTCGCGCGGCTAGCGTTTAGAGGGCAGATTTCATAGAGTCGTACCGATTTATAATAGTATCGGTTGTAATTATATAGGTAGTATAGGTTATAAGCAGACAGGTACGAGCTTAGGATATATAACAATCGCTTAGCTTCGAGAAGGAAAAAAAGAGGAAAAAGGGTAAAGTATAATAGGATATAGCTATAGCGTACGTCGGCGCTAGTATTACGAGCGAGGGAAGTAGTATATAGAGTCGACGTCGATATAGTAGATACGCTATAAAATATTAATATAAGCAAAGCAAGCCCTAACTTTGTGTTTATCTACGCCTAATGTTAATAACTACTACTATAGGTATAAATTAGCGATACGACTCGACAACCGACTTAGGGTACGAGTCGGTAAGCCTATATATTAGGAAGCGACCTAGACTACCGCTCTACCCTTTAAATTAGCGATGAGACTCGACAACCGACTAGCTATCCGACTTAGTCCGGCTTAGGTTGCTAATCGGCAAACCGACGTATTAGGAAGCTACCTAAACTACCGCCCTACTCTTCCTATCCCCTCTTACTATATATCCGTATAGTATGTTTCCCTATATTCCGTTACTACCTTTACGTATCGAGTATAAGGTTATTATATGCCTATTGTTTTCGTAATAGAAACGTAACCTATTTACGTAATTGCTCTAAGTCTAGTACTAACCGCTCTACCTCGTCTTATAGTTCTTTATTCGTCTTCTATCGCATAAATAGTAGCAGTCTATTCTTGCGGATATATAGCGCTACCCTACCCGAGATTCGAATGCTTCGTTTAATCTATCTAACCGGGTCCTCTATATTAGGAAAGGCTAACTAGCTACTACGTTTGTCGACTCGATTAAGTACTAACGACTTAACCGCGTACTACGACTCTTAACTGTCTTTTACCTTATCTATATTATCGAAGTTCCCTATCGTTCTAGTATTAAGTAGAATATATATAGTATAGACCCTAGGCTAGGAAATCGAATATAGTCGACTAGGTTACGTAGTATAGGCGATTAGTTAAACAACCCCGCAACCGTAGCTAGAGCGATTAGCAACTAGCGCGCTAGCTAGAACTATACTCGGCGCTACGACACTATTTACTATATAGCGCTACTATTATACGTATAGAGCTAGACTATAGTTAGAGTAAAGGCGTAGATAAGGTTAAGCTCGAGATAAGAACTACGCCGGCGATAAGGAGCATCGCGAGGAGGACGCTACGGCTACGGCTATCGCGGGCCTCTAGTAGAATAAGAAGCCAAACCCTATCTACTACGCGGCGCCGCTATTATACTATAGAGTAAGAT
>NW_006921533.1:8112747-8163377 GCF_000340215.1 Pseudocercospora fijiensis CIRAD86
TTTTCCGTTTCCGTGCATCTGAGCTGTACGCTCTAAAAGGCTTTATAAAGCTCTACGGTAGTAAAGAGAAGTATCCGAAGATAACTATAATTATCGTTAGTAAGCGTTACTATACTCGTTTCTACCCAACTCGTAGGCAGGATATATATAATAACTATTAGAACCTACTAGCAGGTACAGTCGTCGACTATAGTATCGCCGATAAGATCTATATAGGGTCGGGCTATAGGCACATTTAGGACTTTAAGGCATAGTACGACCCGCTTACTACGTAGTTATTAAGGACGAAATCAAGTTTAAGGCGGATAAACTTTAGCAATTTATATACTACCTCTGCTACCTCTTTAGCTATACAATAAAGGCTGTGTCTATCTGCCTACTAGCATACTACGTAGACCTTCTTTGCGAGCGTAGCCGTGCCTATTTGTTTAGCGTCCTAGCTAAGAGTTATAGTAGTGATTCTTTAGTCTTTAACGCTAGATAAGAGGGGTCTCGTCTAGAGGATAAAGAAGAAGAAGAAGAAGAAGAAGAAGAAGAAGAAGAAGAAGAAGAAGAAGAAGAAGAAGAAGAAGAAGAAGAAGAAGAAGAAGAAGAAGAAGAAGAAGAAGAAGAAGAAGAAGAAGAAGAAGAAGAAGAAGAAGAAGAAGAAGAAGAAGAAGAAGAAGAAGAAGAATTTAATATTAGGAGAATAAACTTTAGCAATTTATATACTACTACTACTATATCTTTAGCTATACGACTAAGGCTGTATTTACCTATACTAGATATACACCTTAGCAATCTAGCGCCCGGACTCGATATAAACCTAACAACGCCGCAGGCTCGGATCTAGCACTAGTATATTAAAAGGGCGTACAAGGCTGCAATTATTATTAAGCAGCTAACCTCTTCGTTATAGGTAGAGCTATTTGCCTTCGCCTATAACGAAGGGATTAGCTACTTAATAATAATTGCAGCCTTATATGCCCTTTTAATATACCGGTACTAGATCCGAGCCTACGGCGTTATTAGCCTCGACCTTCGTTAACTACGGTATAACTACGATAGCGACGAAAATCCTATAGTACTTCTACCGAGAATTACAACGAGATGCTATAAAAGATAAGAAACTATATAGCGGGACCTAAAGCAGTGCGGAACTCGTACGAGTCGAGACTAATTAGGCTATCTGCCGCGAGTCGGTAGTAGTAATAGTAGTAATAGGATATAGATATAGTAGCCGAGAGGCTAGATAGGATAAGGAAACTAGATAGCGGGAAGTAAAGCAGTATAGAACTTATACGACTCTAGGCCGAGTAGGGTATCCGCCGCGAGTCGGTAGTAGTAATAGTAATAATAGGATATAGATCTAGTAGCCGGGAGGCTAGATAAGATAAGGAAACTAGATAGCGGGAAGTAAAGCAGTACGGAACTTATACGACTCTAGGCCGAGTAGGGCATCCGCCGCGAGTCGGTAGTAGTAATAGTAGCAATAGGATATAGATCTAGTAGCCGGGAGGCTAGATAAGACAAGGAAACTAGATAGCGGGAAGTGAAGTAGTGTAGAACTTATACGACTCTAGGCCGAGTAGGGCATCCGTAGCAAGTCGGTAGCAGTAATAGTAGCAATAGGATATAGATCTAGTAGCCGGGAGGCTAGATCGGATAAGGAAACTAGATATCGGAAAGTAAGCAGTACGGAACTTATACGAATCGAGGCTAAGTAGGCTATCTATAGCGAGTCGGTAGCAGTAGTAGTAGTAGCAGAATGCTAGGATAGTAGCTAGGACAATAATTTCAACTAGTAGTAGCTAAACTCTTCGGCACTACATTAATCTATAGTAAGGCCTATCGCGATAAAATGTATAGGTATACGTATCTATAATCAAATTGGTCGCTATATATACCGGAATGTTTTAAGTTACTTCTAGGTAATTCGACAATCCGCGAAGGCGTAGTTGCCGCTAGTATATAGGATATAGGTTAGTCTAGCGCTAACCGAGCGTCTAATACGAAGACGGTAATACTAGAAAATAGCATCGTAATACAGTAGGATATAAGTTTAATATATTAATAGTATTACCGAAAAGTGTAGGCTAACTCTAAGATGCCGATTCGTAGTATTAATCCGCCCCTAAATTATTAATCGACCCCGAACTTAGCAACCCTATATATAAATAATATATATGTCTATACTAGACTAGTAGTGCTCGTACGCTATCCTGCGATAGTATATAATACTACCTTAAGCCGACCGTAGTAAACGTTTATCGTACTACTTAGAGTTAGCGGTAGCTAAATATTCGAGTTATAGTAAAACGTACTTCTCTAGATACTATCGATATACTACTTATCTACGCCGCGGACTATAGCAATAGCACGATCCTTACTAGCGTCCTAGTCTAATATACTACCGTCTAGAAATATAATATAGTCGGCGAGCTTAGTATTAGCTAGAACTAGATCGTATAGGAGGTATACAAACTAGTCTTCTAGGTACGAGCGATCGAGTAGCAAATCCTTGTTAGCGAACTAGCCTACAAAATATAGACCCCGTAGTAGTTCGGTTTCCGAACTACTAAACGTATATAGTTTAGTTTCTTAGCGGCGAACTAGCTCCCTAGTTCCGGTTTGGTTTTTTCGAACTATATAGATTCCTAGTTTAAACTAGAGACTATATTAGTTTTACTATAAGGACACTCTTATTCGACTGCCGGCTACGATTGCCGGCTATAACAGTAACTCTATTACATTTACTACGCTCTTTTGCCGTTGCTAGGGCGTAGTTACCGTTACTAGGGCGTAGTTACCGTTGCTAGGGCGTAGTTGCCGTTACTAGGGCGTAGTTTTGCTATAAGGACACTCTTATTCGACTGCCGGCTACGATTGCCGGCTATAATAGTTACTAGGTTATATTTACTACGCTCTATTACCGTTACTAGGGCGTAGTTGCCGTTAATAAGGCGTAGTTGCCGTTAATAGGACGTAGTTGCCGTTACTAGGGCGTAGTTGCTATTGCCGGGACGTAGTTGCTATAGTTACGAAAGCTTACCTATATAACGTTACGTAGGCGGCAATAATTAGGGCTTCGCGATATTCTTATACTTTCAACTTCTTCCTCTATATCTATACCGATAACAACTACTATACGCTACGCCCCCGCCTCTTTCCCTTATAATAGTAAGAGAGAAGCGCGCCGCGCGCTAAATAGAAGATAGAACTAAAGACCGCGAGTTTGTTTTGCCTAAGCGTCTAACTAAAAAGCGTAAGACTAAAGAGGAGTACTCTACGAAGAAGAATTCCGTACGAGACCGCGAGAGAAAGGAGAAGATAGATAAGGACTAAAAGAGCTAAGGATAAAAGAAGAAAGGCGCGGAATAAGGCATTTATCGATAGCTAGCGCCTATAGGAAAAAGTAAAGGTTAGAATAAGAAGACAACCTAAGAGAAGGCTAAGAGGAGGAAAGAATTGCGGCTAGTTTTCGAGCGTAAAGTTCTAGTAGCGTAAGTCAATCTAGCTAGCGGCCGTAGCTAGTAGCTATAGCCGGCAGCTATAGCCGGCAGCTATAGCCGGTATATTGTTCTGTAATACGTTAACTAATAGCATTTAGACCTATAGCCGCTATCTCTATCGATACGACTAATAGTAACGGAGATGTTTAGATAGCCGAGAATAACAATACTAGAGTTTAGGATACCGCGACAGAGCTTAATACTACGAATAAAGGAACTAAAAAAAGCGAGGAGATACTATACGTCGATCTAGTAATAGGTATAGTCTTAGAGCCTAACGCTATAGACGATAAGCGCTAGGAGTAGATCGAGTATAGTTAAAGAGACGAGATACTAGTAAAGGGCTAAGGTATAAGTCCTATTAATCTAGAAAATTATAGTTAAAGCTACTACGAAAAGCTAGTAAGGATTAGAATCGAGACTAGTCGTCTTTATATCCTCGATATAGAGTAGAAGTTTCTTTATTAGTATTAGAGCGAAGCCTTTATATCTATAAAGGCAAAGTGGCTTGCGATTAATACGATCGGGGCTAGGTATCTAGGGACGGCAGAAGTGTTACTAAAGGAGGAAGGGGTATAAGTAATTATTCTATACTCGGCATATATAGCCGGCGTTCGTAGCCGGCAGATACTAATAGTTAAATAGAAAGCGTTTCTCGAAGGCAGAGTGCTACTACTATATAAAATCTTTACTAAGGTAGAGAGGGCTTATATCCGGAATCTAAGCTACTAGTAGGATAGGTTAGCGTTAGAATTCTCTAAATCTCTATATAAGCCTCCGAAGGATTACCTATTTTAGCGATACGGCTTTATCTCGACTACTCCACAGGTACCCGAAGAAGCTCGAGCGCTCTTTAAGGTCTTTACTAAGAAGCGGAAGGAGTTCGAGGATTAGGATTAGTTAATAGAGCTATTAGTTAGTCTAGGGTTTCGTAGTTAAACTCGGCCTAAGCATTTGCTTATCGAGTATCTTATTCCGAAAGAGGATAGATTAAGACTAAAAACGAGCTTAGATTCGTTAGGTATAGTAGCTCGGTTCCGTTAGTAGGAGAGAGCCGCCGTATAGAAGGCAAAATTTAGGTAGTTAGGGTAGCTAGGAAAGAAATTCTAGTAGTTAGGCTAGCTAGGGTAGCTAGGAAAAAAAATCTAGTAGTTAGGTAGCTAGGAAACAAAAAAAAAGGTAGCTAGCTATTTACTGCCTAGCTGTTCCTAACGATACAATACTATAAAAGAAAGGGTGTTTCCCTATAGCTACTAGTATATATCTACTACCCCTAAGTCCTTACCTTACCGTACAAAACCTTAAAACATACCGACCGATATTGTATATATACTAGGCGCTATACTAGGAAGGGTAATAACGAGACGATAGTCGAAATAGTCTAGTATACGAGCGAGATTGCGATAACGTCGAGAGGAGGTCGTATACTTACCTTCGAGCCTATCGAGTCTTAGACGACGATTAGGGCTAGATTTATCCTCTCCGAATCCTAGTAGTAGGAATTTATTATAGAGTACTACTACCTAGTCCTTACCTTTACGGAGTCTAAGTAGAAGGTTATTTAGAGATATAAGAATATAGAGTATTAACCCGGAAATCTTCGAAAAGGCTAGCTAGGCGTATCTTTAGAAACCCGAGTATATAGAGCAGTTTAATTAATAGGTCTATAAGATATAGTTCCCTTTATACTTACGTTTAAAGGAGTATAAACTCCGGAAGTACTCGATACGATAGGGGAGTAAGGAGCGAACGGATACATTCTAGAAGTTCTTTATAGAGGGGGTATTATACCGTTATACGACTTCTCGACTTAAAGGTCAACTAGTAATTGTCTATAACTTCTACGGTTTAATCTTAAAATACCCGAAACTAGGGAATAGGAACTTATCGCCTACGAACTATCTCTATTCTAAACAGTGTCGGGAATCTTAAGGAGAGAGGAGAGTTAATATAGATATAGCGTTCTAGAAAGAGGTACGTCTTCTAAAATGCCGGCTATAGCTACCGGCTATAGCTACCGGCTATAGCTACCGGCTACAGATTCCGGCTATAGATTCCGGCTACTTTAATTAACCGTAGAGGTCTAGCTAATTATTATAGGCTACGCTTAAGGAAGCTCTAGGATTAAAGGCTACCGATTTCTCCCCCGAAGACTTTAAGCAACTAGTAAACGAAATACTAGCTATAAACGGTCTTCCGGAAGACTTCTACGAAAGGGAGTCTATATAGAAGATATACCTATATCTTATAAACTACCCTCCCCCCTTTCTCGGCGTAATAACCTAGCTTATTATATTCGAAAAGAACAAAGAGGCTACGTTAGACGATATTCGGGAGATCCTCCGTAATACTCGCCGAGTAGCTATTGCTATCGATAGCTAGTTAAGCCGGACTATAAGAGCCTCCTTCCTCTCGATTATACTATACTTTATTAATTCGGATTAGAAACTCTAGGAACTTGTAATCGGATTCCCTAAAATTCTAGGTTCCTATACTAGTAAGGATATAGCGAAGCTTGTCTATATAGCAATAAATAGGGTTAGCGTAATAACGAAACTAATCTCGATTACTACGGACAACGCTAGTAATAATCGAACATTGTATAAAGCGTTATATATACAATTCACTCGTGTGTATCTTTAAAATTACTAATTGTATCGATAGGGTCGAGTATATAGAGGAGATTATAAGGTCTATAATCTAGCTTAATCTTCCGAATATTAAGCTCGCTACGATTCCGGATACGTACGATAATACGTACGATAATAACGATAAAGAGGAGCCTAGTAATAGCCCTAGCCCTATTAAATCGGAGCCGACGTCGTTACTAGTTGCATCCCTATAGAAGTTTCCCTACCTCGCTTATATAGTTTAAATCGCGATCCGAGCCTTCTTTAAGACGCTTAAAATTGTACTATTAAACGACGACTAATAGAAGATCCTAGATAAGGATAAAGCAAAGTCGAAAGTCGAGAAACTCGTTATAGTAATAAGACGGGATAAGGTAGAGAGCCTCGCTCTCGTTTTATATAAGGTATAACCTTTGTCCGTAGCCGGCACCTATAGCCGGCAACCTAGTATAGTTCTAACTCTTTTTCTCTAGCTTCGTCGTCTAGCAATATATACGAACTTAAGCTTATAGAGATACAACCGATTCGAGGCTATTTAAAAGAACCTAATCGAGCGCCCTAAAACCGATGCCTAGAATATCGTATAGAATAAGCGATAGCAAAAGCGGCCTCCTTAGCGCCTACTCCGTTTTACCTAAGACGTTAAGACCCGGTTCGATTCGACTTTCTATATAGTTACGAAGGGATATACTTTACGTACCGCTCTTGAGATCTATTAGAGTTCCGAGAGTATTAAGTAGCTCGGCCTTACCGCCGCCGAATAGCGCTAAGCAGAGTATCTCGTTAATATTAGTAAGCATTACGCGAAGGTTACTACTACGATTAGAAGAACCCGAGGACCGACGATCTACCTTATCTTTACGTACTATAATTAGCGCTTTAACGAGCTCGAGGAAACCGTAGCTAAGCTAGCTAATAAGAGCGTTCCCTAGAAAGTAGCTATAACGAAAGCTATAGATACCTCCTATACTAAGTTGTATAAATATTATAGTGCTACCTTTAAGTCGTTCGGGGATATCTATAGCGTTGCGTGCTTACTTAACCCGGTAGAAAAGGATATATACTAGTAGAGGCCGGAATAGAAGGCGGACGAGGTATAGCCGAAGCATTACTAGACTATTCTAGAAAAGATGTTCTACGAGCGTCGGAAAGAAACTAGTCTAAATACAGCTCCTATAAAGAAAAAGAAGGTTTAGAAGGCTCCGATATTATACCTATTTCGTAGGTAGGAAGTAGAGGCAGAAGAGGAAGCAACTACTAAAGTAAATAAAGAAGAGTTCGATCTCTATCGGCGCGCGAGTAAGTATAAACCCGTAGGCTCGGAAAGAGGGCTAATAATCTCTAGATCTTACCGGTCTTCTAGACGAATTCGGAGACGATATTCTCGCTATATAGTAGCGGTTAGAGCCTAAGTTTCTAACGATAGCGTCGGTCGCTCGGGACGTCCTCGCTATCCCGAGCGTAGGTATAGGCTATAAAAGGTCTTTTAGTATCGCTCGTTACTAGGGCCGCTTTAATCGAATATACTCGCCTACTACCTTCGAATCTATTATAGTATTCCGATACTATCTCCTCTACTAGAATCGCTAAGGTAGGTTACTAAAGATTATACTAAAGGAGTTAATCGAGGAATTAGAAAACCTTAAGATCGAAGAAACCTAGGAGCGCGAAGAGAATACGAAATTTAGTCTAAGCGAAATCGGAAACCCTAATTAGCGATAACGAAGAGGAGGAGGGCGGAGGTAGAAGGCGATACCGGGTCGAGAAGCGGAAACGTATATAGACTTAGAGCAGCTTTAAGGAGACGAAGCGTTTACGTATAAGGTAATATAGCCGGCATATATAGCCGGTATATATCCGAAATGTATTTCGAATTCCTAGGACCTAAACAGACTAGTTACTATAGCAACCGACCCCGCTTATCTGTTAGGACTAAAGAGGTTATACGTAATTGGTATATAACTAGGCTCGAGTAAAGCTAGGGTCTTAATGCCTTAGGCAGGGCTTAGCGCTTAGCGTTAGGCTAACTTGCCTACCTTCCTCCCTCTCCTCTTAGCTCTCTATCGAATACTATACTAATTTACTACTACCCTATCTACCTGCTAACATAACCCTTTTTATATAGTATTCGATCTACCCTTTAAGGGCAGTAGCTAGATAGTCCTTATTTCAAGCTTTTAGCAGTATAGCTACGAGAACTATTAATTTAACTATATTGCGCCCGAAGACCGGGACCTATACGTACTATTCTATCGAAACAACCGTACTAATTATTAAGTAAGGCCTTCTATACGGCCTATTACACTAAGTCAATCGTACTAGACTAATATCTACTAATTCCGCTATATCCGTATCTTAGGGGCTAACAATATATTATCGGTATCGCCCCTTATAATAGCCGGCTTATTACGAAGCAACAATAACCGCGGCGCCGCTAGCAGCGCTAGCAATAACAACACTAGTAGTACAGTGCCTACTAAAGTGCCTACTAAAGTACCTACTAAAGTGCCTCCTACTAAAGAGCCTACTAGAGGGCCTATTAAAGAAGAACCTATAATTCTATATAATAATCCGGAATTGCCTATTAACGACATTCTTAACAACATTGTTAATCGACGATATAGCTAACTAGCCTTTAGGCCTCAACTATTAGGGAGACTTTAAGAAGCTACCTAAAACAGGCTTACTACCCTACGTTAAGAACAATAGCTAAAGGATAACCTCCTCGAGCTCCGTCGCCTTTAGGAAGCCCTAACAACTACTGCTAAACTAATAGTAGGACCTTCTTTACTACTTGTCTAAAAGAAGGATGCTAAGCTTAAGGACTATACCGTGTTTAACGGCTCTAGTTGCAAGCAATACAACGACTATGTTCGTAACTGTAGGCTTAACTAGCGCAATGCACTAAGAGCGCTACTAGACGATTATTCCTTAGTCGTACACGCTATATAGTATATTAATAGCGACCTAAAGCGTATATAGGATAACTATTTCGACTCCCTCGACGACTAGACCGCTGTTTAGTAGCAGACCTATAAAACTATTATACTAGATACCCTTAGAAACCCTATACTAAGGCAACAATATGCTTAGGACCTATATCTTCGAGCTAAATAGAAGACTAATCAATCGGCTCGCTTATTTAAGGCCTATTTGAAAACCCTTAAAGACGACCTTCCGCCTAAGACTAATTCTATATAGATCTCGGAAATACGCCCTAAGCTTAGGTAGGAGCTTATTCTCGAATTAGACCGCCGTCGCGTGTTCGAATAGGCTAATCTAATACGTATTTAATTAATAGTTAAAGTGGAAACAGCTAAACGAGCTGTTTAGCTTTAGTAACGACTAGAATTAAGGATCCGACTAGCTAGTACTAACCGTAGCAACCGTAGTAGCCGCGGAGGAAACTAGGGTTCCTACTATAACAACAATGCTAACAATAGGAACAGTAACGACCGTAGAAGAGGCCGTAGCCGACGGCTATATAGAGGAGGCCGCGATAGGGGCCGTAGAAGGGGCTCGTATCCCTATAATACTAACCGCTCGGCTAATAATAGCAACAACAGCTACGGCAGTCTACTAACCGGATTGAAGTACTTTAATTGTAACAGCACTAGCTATCTACTAGGCTAATACGACAAACCTAAGGACTAGGCCCGAATTAACCGTACTTCCGCTAAATACCGAAAGCACCTCTTAGCGGCTAACGCTACCCCTATAGGCTAACCTTCGAAAAAAGAATAAGCGCCGTACTAACTGTTAGCCTTGTGCGGCGTAAGACTATCAATATTGTACTAGCTATTATACGTACCTGTCTCGTATCGGACACGTATAGAACTAACTATAAGACTAAGGTTACACTAGATCTAGGAAATTTAGTTAGTGCCTTTATTAGCTATCGCCTAGCTAAGTAATTAGACCTTCGACAACTGCCTAGGACTAACCTGCCAACCCTTGCTTGGTTTAATAACGCTCGGCACTTAACCTATAGGGCCTACTATGTTCCTATAGTTCTAAAGGACGACCTCGGAAATAAACGCCTACTAAACTTCACTGCCTACGCGGTAGATATAGATAGCCTCCTATCCGACATTGTTATTAGCAACCCTGTTCTTAAGTACTATGCTATAGTTATAGACTTAGGCAGTTAATAATAGCGATTTAGAATCGCTAGAAAAGAGGACATTAAACACATTGATATTAGCGAGTGCCCTAATAATATTAGGGTCCTATTTATTAGCAACCTAACCCTAGCTAATCTAACCGCCGACCTACTCGGTAGTAATAACGATAAACCTATACCCCCTAATAGTATAGACCCCGATTAGCTTGCTCGCATGCTAGAGTCTGTTCGAGAGACCTATATTAATATATTCAAATATTACCTAGCATCGACATTGCCTATATTTAAAGAGACGGATTATAAGATTAATATTATAGAGGGCAAAGAGGTCCCTTTTGGCCCCCTCTACAACCTTAGTAAACGAGAGCTTGCTATATTGCGTAAGTACCTAGAGGAGAACCTAGCTAATAGTCGTATTCGATATAGTAACAGCCCTGCTAGTATACTAATCCTATTTATTCTAAAGAAGGATAGTAGCCTACGGTTATACGTTAATTACTATAGACTCAATACTGTTACTATTAAAGACCGCTGTCTACTTCCGCTTATTAATAAGACCCTCGATCGCCTTTCTAGGGCCTACTTCTATACTATACTAGACATTAAGGATGCGTACTATCGTATCTATATTCGCAAGGGCGACGAATAGAAGACGGCCTTCCGTACTCGCTATAGCTATTTCGAGTACTTAGTTATACTATTCGGCTTAGCTAATGCCCCTATAACATTCTAGTCCTATATCAATCGGGCCCTTTCGGGCCTATTAGACTATCTCTATATAGTTTACCTAGATAATATCCTAGTTTATATATATTTACCTAATATTGCAGAATACTAGGCCGTAGTACGTAAGGTCCTCGACCGCCTACGAGCCTATAGACTATATTACAAACCTTCTAAATGCACCTTTGTATTAGGGCTAAAGAGGCTATACGTAATTGGTATATAACTAGGCCGAGTAAAGCTAGGGTCTTGATGCCTTAGGTAGGGCTTAGCGCTTAGCGTTAGGCTAACTCTCCTACCTTCCTCCCTCTCCTCCTAGATCCTTATCGAATACTATACTAATTCACTACTACCCTATCTACCTACTAATATAACCCTTCTTATATATTATTCGATCCACCCTTTAAGGGCAGTAGCTAGATAGTTCTTATTTTAAGCTTTTAGCGGTATAGCTACGAATAAGACTAATCTAACTATATTGCGCCCGAAGAACGGGACCTATACGTACTATTCTATCGAAACAACCGTACTAATTATCAAGCAAGGCCTTCTATACGGCCTATTATACTAAGTCAATCGTACTAGACTAATATCTACTAATCCCGCTATATCCGCATCTTAGGGGCTAATAATACATTATTAGTATCGCCCCTTATAATAGCCGGTTTATTACGAAACAACAACCGTACTACCGCTAGCAGCGCTAGTAACGACAACGCTAGTAGCATAGTACCTACTAAAGTGCCTACTAAGGTACCTGCTAAAGTACCTACTAAAGAGCCTACTACTAGGCCTGCCGAAGAACCTATAGTTCTAGGTAACGACCTAGAGTTGCCTATCGACGATATACTTAATAACATTGTTAATCGACGATATAGCTAGCTAGCCTTTAGCCCTCAACTATTAGGGAGACTTTAAGAAGCTACTTAAAACAGGCTTACTGCCCTACGTTAAGAACAATAGCTAAAGGATAACCTCCTCGAGCTTCGCCGCCTTTAGGAAGACCCTACTACTACTAAACTAATAGTAGGGCCTTCCTTACTATTAGTCTAAAAGAAGGATACTAAACTCAAGGACTGTACCGTATTTAACGGCTCTAGTCGCAAGCAGTACAATAATTATATACGCGATTGTAAGCTTAACTAGCGAAATGCACCGAGGGCCCTTCTAGACGACTATTTACTAGTCGTCTATACGATATAGTATATTAATAGCGACCTAAAACGTACCTAGGATAACTATTTTAATTCCCTCGACGATTAGACCGCTGTCTAGTAGCAAACCTACAAAACCA
The DNA here is from genome assembly GCF_000340215.1 of Pseudocercospora fijiensis CIRAD86. NCBI lineage: Eukaryota > Fungi > Ascomycota > Dothideomycetes > Mycosphaerellales > Mycosphaerellaceae > Pseudocercospora > Pseudocercospora fijiensis. Next base: position 8,125,009 of record NW_006921533.1, read on the forward strand.
TTATGCTAGACACCCTTAGAAACCCTATACTAAGGCAACAATATACTTAGGACCTGTACCTTTGAGCTAAACAAAAGACTAATTAATCGGCTCGTTTATTCGAGGCCTATTTAAAGACCCTCGAGGATAACCTTCCGGCTAAGACTAATTCTATATAGATCTCGGAAATACGCCTAAAACTTAGATAGGAACTTATCCTCGAATTGGACCGTCGCCGTATATTCGAACAAGCTAACCTAATACGCATTCAATTCATAGTCGAAGTAGAAACAGCCGAACGAGCTGTCTAGCTCTAATAACGACTAGAATCGAGGATCCGGCTAGCTAGTACTAACCGCGGCAATCGTAGTAGCCGCGGAGGAAACTAGGGTTCCTACTATAACAACAATGCTAACAATAGGAATAGTAACAATAACCGTAGAAGAGGCCGTAGCCGCCGGCTATATAGAGGAGGCCGCGATAGGGGCTGTAGAAGGGGCTCGTATCCCTATAATGCTAACCGCTCTACTAACAATAACAATAGCTACGGTAGTCTACTAACCGGATTGAAGTGCTTCAATTGTAATAGTACTAGCTATCTACTAGGCTAATGCGATAAACCTAAGGACTAGGCCCGAATTAACCGTACTTCCGCTAAATACCGAAAGTACCTCTTAGCGGCTAACGCTACCCCTATAGACCAACCTTCGAAAAAAGAATAAGCGCCGCACTAACTGTTAGCCTTGTACGGCGTAAGACTATCGACATCGTGCTAGCTATTATACGTACCTGTCTTATATCTAGGCGCGATACTAACTATAAGGCAAAGGTTATACTAGACCCTAGAAATTCAGTTAGCGCCCTTATTAACTATCGCTTAGCTAAGCAATTAGACCTCCGACAATTGCCTAGGACTAACATGCTAGTCCTTGCTTAGTTTAATAACGCTCGGCACTTAACCTATAGGGCCTACTATGTTCCCCTAGTTCTAAAAGACGACCTCGGAAATAAACGCTTACTAAACTTCACTACCTACGCGGTAGACATAGACAGCCTCCTATCCGACATTATTATTAGCAACCCTGTTCTTAAGTACTATACTATAGTTATAGACTTAGGCAGTTAACAATAGCGATTTAGAATCGCTAGGAAAGAGGACATTGAATATATTAATGTTAGCGAGTACCCTAACGATATTAGGGTCCTGTTTATTAGCAACCTAATACCTACCTTAGCTAATCCGACTACCGACCTGCTCGGTAGTAATAACGATAAACCTGTGCCCCCGGATAGTATAGACCCTAATTAGCTTGCTCGCATACTAGAGCCTATCCGAGAGACCTATATTAATGTGTTTAAATACTACCTAGCATCGACATTGCCTATATTCAAAGAGACGGATTATAAGATTAATATTATAGAGGGCAAGGAGGTCCCTTTTAGACCCCTCTACAACCTTAGTAAACGAGAGCTTGCTATATTGCGTAAGTACCTAGAGGAAAACCTAGCTAATAGCCGGATACGGTATAGTAACAGCCCTACTAGTGCCCCTATCCTATTCGTACTAAAGAAGGATAGTAGCCTACGCCTCTATATCGATTATCGTAGGCTTAATGCTGTTACTATTAAAGATCGCTGTCTACTTCCTCTTATTAATAAGACCCTCGATCGCCTTTCTAGTGCCTACTACTATACTATATTAGATATTAAGGACGCCTATTACCGCATTCGTATTCGTAAGGGCGATAAATAGAAGACAGCCTTTCGCACTCGCTATAGCTATTTCGAGTACTTAGTTATACCATTTAGGCTAGCTAATGCCCCTGCTATATTCTAGTCCTATATCAATCGGGCCCTATTAGGCCTATTAGATTACCTCTGTGTAGTTTACCTAGATAACATCCTAGTTTATATACACTTACCTAACATTACAGAATACTAGGCTATAGTACGAAAGGTCCTCGACCGCCTACGGGCCTCTAGCCTATATTATAAGCCTTCTAAATGCACCTTTGCTACTAAAGAGGTGTTATTCCTTAGCTTCCTCGTATTAACCGAGGGTGTTAAGGCTAATCCTAATTGGATTAAAACAATTACTAAATAGCCTGTTCCTACGTCTATTAAAGAGCTTTAATTATTCCTCGGTTTCGCTAACTTCTACCGCCGGTTTATTAAGGGCTATTCGAGGCACGTAATACTATTAACTAAGCTCACCAAAACTAAGGCCAATCTATCTAGAGAGTTTAGATAGACTAACAAGATATAAGCCGCTTTTAATAGTCTAAAGAAACGATTTACTAAAGTCCCCTTATTGTACTATTTCGTACTAAGCAAACAAATCCGAATTGAGACTAACGCTTTATAGTTCGCTATATTAGCTATTATATTATAGCAGGCTAATAACACCTACTAGCACCCGATTGCCTTCTTCTTAAGGAAGATAATTAATACTAAACGTCGCTACGAGACCTACGAGCAAGAGCTCCTAGCTATTATCGAGGCCTTTAAGTATTAGAGGCACTACCTCGATAGGGCTTAATATACAATATAGGTCTATATAGACTATAACAACCTCCGTAGTATTACTAAGGTTACTAGGGTTATAGGTCGATAGGCTAGATAGGCCGTCTACCTCGCCGGGTTTGATTTTAATGTATTATACCGGCTAGGCGTAAGTAACCCTACCGATAGCCTATCGAGGCGACCTAATTACGACAGCGAGACCTAATATATTAATTCTTTGTTTCCAACCCTGTAGTATAAGATTGCTATAGCCCGTATTATTAATAAGCAAGCGTAGGATAAGCGGACTTCCGGACTCCGCGGCGGTAATAAATACTATAGCGGAGTTGTCGTTCTTCTAGTATACGTTAGAAAGGACGTAGATCGCTCGAGCTATAATAACTCGATTGAAGACATTACTATCTATAGTAATAGCCTATACAGCGATAGCACTATAGAAGAGGTTGTAGTAGTTCCGGCTACTAGTGCTATTAGATGTATATAATACGTACCTCGTTTAATAGCGAGGGTGCTATTAAATAACCTTACAAATAGGGATAGTTAATCGTTTATAGATGAGCTGTTACGTGCTTAGTAGAGGGACGCCTTTGCTGTCGAGCGTATTAATAGGCTTGTAAGTAGACGGGCGACTCGATCTAGTAAGAGTAATAGTTAGTCGATCGACGACAAAGGTTACTTAAAGTTTAAGGGCAGATACTATGTCCCCGCTAAACAATCGATTAGACAAGAGCTTTTAAAGAGGCACTATAATAGTAAACTCGCTAGTTACTATAGCATAGAGAGGTCGCACGAGTTACTATCGCGTATATACTACTAGCTAAATAGTAAGCGGTATATAAAGGAGTATATACAGACCTGTATAGTATACTAGCGAGTTAAAGCACTAAAGCACTTACCATTTAGCGAGTTGTCTTTACTCCCTATTCTAAAGAAGCCTTTTGTAGAGCTTATAATAGACTTTATTATAGGTCTTCCCTCTACTAAGCGAAGAGGAAGCAAAGACGTCTTTAACGCTATACTAGTTATTATAGACCGATTTACTAAGGGTGCTCGTTACATTCCTACTCGAAAGGATTAGACTGCTATTAATATAGCTAAAGCCCTATAGAACAACATCTTCTATAGCTATTAGGGGACCCCTAAGGGGATAGTCTCCGATAGGGGCTCGACATTCACATCGCACTATTAGAGCGAATTATACCTACAGCTAAGACTGAAGCATCGGCTATTAACAGCCTTCTATCTACAGACGGACGGTTAAATAGAGAGGCAGAATGCTACGCTATAGCAGTACCTGCGCAGCTGCATTAATAAGGACCCTAATAGACAGGTTAACCTCTTATAACTAGCTAAATTCGTATATAATAACAGTGTCTACTTATTAACTAAGGTTTTACTATATATAGCTATAATAGGTCAGAACGCTGCTATGCTATAAGACCCCCTGTCGCTCGAGGCCGAGCGTAAGGAAAGGGAAGCGCGTTAAGTACCCGAAACACTAGCGGCTATTAAGAGGGTTTAGAAGATGCGAGAAATCTATACTAAGATAGCCGAGAAGTTGACAAAGGCTTAAGAGTACTAAAAGACCTACTACGACAAGCACTATACGCTAATAACCTTCAAACAAGGCGATATAGTTGTGCTAAGCACTAGGAACCTCCGTATCTATAAACACCTGTTACCTAATAGCAAAACACGCCCTAAATTGGTACTACGGTTCATTAGCCCCTTCCGAATCCGAGAACCGAAGGGCAATAGCTAGGCCTACTAGTTATAGCTTCTACCTTATTACACTATCTATAATACCTTCTATATCTCCCTCCTTAAACTATACTACTAGCGCGAAGGCGATGAAGCGCCTACTAAGTCAGAAGAAGTCTTAGCTAATAGTAAAGAACTATAGTCTATAGAGCGTATACTAAAGCATCGGACTAGGCAAGGTAAGAAGGAGTACCTACTAAGATAGCAAGGCTACCTACCTAAATAGGACTCGTAGGAAGCTAAAGGTTCCTTCGAGGATATAACTAAGTTGTTAGATAAGTATTAGACTAGTATAAAGAACAAGAAGAAGGCTAAGGGCCTATAATATCGCCTAGGAACAATACTACCCCCGGGGTGCTATTAGCTAACTAATTAGAGGCAAGACGATTGTTAGCAAGGGACAATAAGACTATACTACTATAGTAGATACGTGCTAAGTATTAACGCTACCTCTTTACTAGCGCCCCTATAAGACCCTTCTTTAACGCTCCCTCTTATTCCTTTATTCTATCGAGGCCTCGAGGCCTAGGCAATCGGCGAGGACAGCGCGGCCGGCGCGGCTATATTAGTAATAGTGTTGCGGGGTATGTTACTATTCGAAGAAGGAAGACGACGCGACTATATTAGTAACGGTATTGCTAATATTATTGTTAGTTAAAGAAGGAACCCGGAAGCAAGGTGAAGTTAGCGCTAAGACAGCTAGCGCCGCTATTATTAATATTACCTAGTCGCTACTATTGTCAACCTTACCTACGTTAAAACTTTGAGGCACCTGAATTAAAACTTTAATTAAAACTTTAAGCCGCCTAAAAGATTAAGCGACTAATAGATTAACTAAGGGCAAAACTATAGAGCTAAGCTAGCCGGGGTCGATCTTGCGGATAATAGGTTACTCCTCGATCTTTCCGACCCTTTAAGCGAGGCGAACCTCTACTACTGCACTTACAATAGCCTTTACCTATAGAAACTAGACGAACTGAGTTTTTTAAAAAGATATAATTAGTTAATACTTGAAGGCTACTAAACCTAACTAATTAGGGCTAGTAAAACTATAATAGTAAACAATAGCCCTCGTAACAATAAGAACAATCCCTTGTAATAACAAGAACAACCCTCGGAAGCGGACATTTCTAGGTCTTTTAAGAGTAGACGCAGAGAACTCGGTACGACATTACTTAGAACGGGGGCAGTGCTACAATACCCCGTATACCTACCTATTGTAGTAGGGAAGGTACGCTCGTATTATAATTAGTCGATAGTCCTTAATTCTTGTAGCTTTATATCCCTTTACTTTATTATATATAAGGATAGCGTAGTTAGAGTTAGACATTGTATTAGAAGGTAAGGTTTAATATAGTTATATAATTAGTAGTTGCGTATTTAATTTAGCGCGGATTAAGCAGCTTATTAGACCTGCTAAGTTAGTAGCGATAGAGATTAGAACAAGACCGGCTACGAGGGCGCGGCTGTAAGAACCTAAGCAAGTAAAGTCTCCTGTCCTGCCTTGGCAAGCCTATGTAACAATCATGTAATGTTATTACGTGCAGTACGATGCAGCCGCGCTAGCGATAAGCTTGCTTAGCGTATGCGCGTAATGCTCGATTATACGTACGGACATACTCGGTAGCCGGTACGGCAGATATGCTATCCGTGCTAGGCCTAGTTAATAGTAGTCGCTCTGCCCTATTCTGAGAAAGGCACGGTTTAGTTCTACTTTCTACTACGGCGATTAGTAGAGGGTATTCTATACGTTGCTATATACCTATTTTCTTACAGTTCTAAACCGTCTACCCTTCGTAGCGGCCTATAGAACCCCGAAAGATAAACGCAAGCGATCCGAACGCGCCGAGCGCGGGAAACGCGTAGAATAATGCATTAGGAGCGCCTATAGCATTAGAAAACGACGCGGCGATACAACAACACGAGGCCGAACATTAGGCGCGCCGAGAAGCGACCCGCCTACGGCTCGAACGATTTCTAGCTAAGTAAGAAGTGCTTAGGCTAGAAGTCTAGGCTTAAGAAGCTAAGCGAGAGAATGCGCGTCTTCGTGCCCTTAGGGACGTAGGCGATGCGCTAGCTCCGAGCAGCGGTACCGCCGGCGAGGGTCCTACGATAACCCTACCCCTAGGCGACGACGACGATAAGGACGAGGAAGAATTAGCTAACGAGTCGATTTAGAGGCCTAAATCTTAGAGAGCTGAATCTATCTCGTATCGACTACCTCTTTCTAGAAGTACGCTAAGCGTAGCCCCTATACCTAGCATAAGCTACGCAGTCGCTAGTCTTACGGCTATTAAGCCTCGCCTAAAGGAACCTAAGCCCTTTAAAGGCGATACGATTAAGGAGTCGAGGCGATTCCTTCGAGAACTTTCTATTACCTTTGTACTGTCCGGAGCTACCTATTATACGGACGAGAGCAAGGTGCTTTATAGTGTTATATACCTCGTAGGCGATACGTAGGAGCGATAGCATAATAAAAACAGCCTTAAGGACCTATAGAATTACACCTACTAGGACTTTAAAACCTTCTATCGGGACTGCGTCGGGGACCCTATAAACCGTATACTAGACGTAACCCTCGAGTATAAGGCGGCCCGTTAGCGTAAGGGATAGTTAGTCTAAAGCTTTGCCCTTAAGCTCGTAGTGCTCGAAGATCAACTTAGCGACTATAGCGAGGAGTATAGGATCCGCTATCTCCTCGTTAAACTCTAGCCGGCGATTCGCAGCGCGATTATTAAATACTATACGGTGCTAACGACGCGTTACGAACTCGTAGAGCTTGCGACGCGTATCGAGACCCCTAATAAGCCGTCTAGCAAACGTAAGGATCGTAACTACGATAAAACCGGAGGTAGCAAAGGTAAGAAGCGTCGATCTAATAGTTAGGCCCGTAAGTAGCAGTTAAATCGCGACCGTAGCGTAGGCGGAAAGTATGCGAAGGGCGATGACTCGTAAGGCGGGTATAACATTAGCAAGGTCGAATATTATAGCTATTGCTAGAAAGGCTATTACAAGAACGCGTACCCGAACCGCTATCTCTAGAAAGACGACAACCCTACGGTACGTAAGGTAGCCGCTAACGCTAAAGAGAAGAAGAACGACTCGAAGGCTAAGGGAAAAGACAAGGCACCTCCTAAGAGCTAGGGATAGGTACGGAATCTCAACTAAGTAGCTTAGTAGTAGTAGTACCTACGGGACGCGTACGCGGAGCAATCGTTACGTAAGAAGGGGAAGTGTCTATCGAATACTTGTTAGATAATACTGCTAACATCAATATAGTATCTTAAGAATTCGTTCTACGATACTAGCCTTAGCGGATTGTCAATGCCGTACTGCCTAGCGCCGACAGTTTCTAGGGCGACCGAGGATACTACTACGGAGCGTATTATCTACGCTTGCGGATCGCCGACTCTATAGGCTAAGAACGCATTACTACCGGAGTATTCTATGCTTTCGAAATGCCCCTCCCTAATATCATTCTTAGCAGGCCTTAGAGGCGCGATTAAAAGGTAATCGTCGATAGCTCGACGGATGCCTAGACCTATAGGAACGAAGCCGTAGCGCGTTCGATACGCGTACGGGAACTATAGGAATTCTAGAAGGATATGCGTAACGCCCTATACGTATATACGATTAGCGTTCGCTAGCTCCGCGACATCGCTAAAGGTTCCTCCTTGCTAGAAGAATTCAAAGACTTCGAAGACGTTTTTACAATAACGCCCGAAGCGCGACGCAAGCTCCCCGAAGACGTAGAGTATACGATTAACCTAATCCCCGGAACGAAGCCGCTATATAAACCTCTCTACTATTCTTTAGGAAGAGAGCTTAGCGACCTTCGTAATTACCTAAGCTTAGCCTTAGACAACGATTAGATCTAGCTTAGTACAAGCGAGGCGGGTGCGCCTATCCTATTCGTACTAAAGAAGGATAGCAGTCTGAGACTCTACGTCGATTATAGGGGGCTAAACGAGATTACTATTAAAAATCGTTACCCCCTGCCTCTTATTAGCGAAACGCTTAATAGGCTTAAGGACGCCGAATAGTATACGTCCTTAGACCTCTAGGATGTATATTACCGCATCCGTATTAAGCAGGGCGACGAGTAGAAGACTACGTTCCGTACGCGGTATAGGCACTTCGAGTATAAGGTAATACCTTTTAGGCTTACTAATGCTCCTACTACGTTTTAAGGATATATTAATAGGGCGTTAGCTAGCCTAGTTAATATTTGCTATATCGTCTACCTTAACGACATCCTCGTCTATAGCAAAACGCGAGAGGACTACGTGCGAGACGTACGCGCTATCCTTACGCGGCTTAGAAAGTTTGCATTGTATATAAACAGAAAGAAATGTTCCTTCTAGAAGAAAGAAGTCGAATTCCTTAGGTTCATCGTTAGTACCGAAGGCGTATCGATAGATTAGCGTAGGGTGAACGCTATTAACGAGTAGCCTCGCCTATTAACGCTAAAGGAGGTTCAATCCTTCCTCGGATTCTATAACTTCTACCGGAGGTTTATCCCTAATTACTCCCGGATCGTTATACTACTAACCGCCCTATCGAAAGGAGCCGTAAATAGCCGAAAGCTAGGGTAGGTCCCGTAGGGCGAAAGCGAGGAGTAAGCGTTCCGCTAGCTAAAGGCTGCCTTTAGCTCGGCCTCGATATTGCGATACTATAATCCTACGAAGCCCCTACGTATCGAGACCGATGCCTCTACGTTTGCCTTAGCAGGAATCATGTTATAATAGAGCGAAGATAGGAATTAGCACCCTATTGCCTTCTAGTTACGAAAAATGGTCCTAGCCGAGACCAATTATAAGACCTATAACTAGGAGCTTCTAGCGGTTGTCGAGTCCTTTAAGCATTAGCGCCCGTACCTCGACGGCGCCTAGTATACGACCCGCGTAGTTATCGACTACGCTAATCTTAAGGGCTTTATAAAGATAAAGCAGCTTATCGGAAGGCAGGCAAGATAGGCAACCTTCCTTATACCTTTTAACTTCACTATTAAACATCGGGCTAGTAAGCGAAACCTAGCCGATATACCTTTACGATATAGCGACTACGAGAGCGAGTCGTAGGCGGTAAACAACCTTCTCCCTATATTGTAGTCGAAACTAGCTCTATAGTCAAATCTACCCGAAGATATCGAGCCGATTGTGAAACGCATCTCTATTATATATATAGGGATGCGAGACGCTAGTGTAGCGCTAGCGGAACGCAAGAGTTTCATTAGCAGTCCCGCAAGAGTAGCGGCTACTATCGTTAGGAATAACGGGCCCTACTACGAGATACCTAATATAATCCTTAGTTTCGTACGTACTTTGTAATAGCTAGAGCAAGCGAGAGGAGGAGGCTTATACGAGACAAGCTCGCCGTCGGGTAGCTTAGCCTCGTTAAGTAGTTCTAACCTCCCGCCTAGCTATTCTCGTCGTAGTAACCTCATTTACTACGGCGATGCGCTATATATCCCTAAGGACTACGCATTACGTACGTAGCTAATACGTATACACTACGACGACCCTTTAGCTAGACACTTTAGTATAGCTAAGACTACAGACCTAATACGCCGAAAGTACTTTTAGCCGAAGATAGCCGAGGACATTACGGCCTATGTCCGCACCTATAGAATTTGTTAACGGTCGAAGGCGAAGCGCTATCGCCTATACGGCGAGCTCGCTGCTCTACCTATACCGACCCGACCTTAGTAAGAGTTAACGATAGACTTTATTACCGATCTCCCGCCGAGTAAGCTCGGTGCCTACGTATATACTACGATCCTCGTAATAGTCGACCGCTATACGAAGATAAGCCTCTTTATCCTAACGACGAAGAAGTATATAGCAGTAGAACTCGCGGATATCCTTTAAAGGGAGGTAATTAGGCGTTTTAGAGTACTATTAGGCATTGTTAGCGATCGTAGATCGCTATTTACTAGCTAGTTTTGGAGCGACTTCTGCTTCGAAGCGCATATAAAGCGTAGGCTTAGCACAGCCTTCTATCCTTAGACCGATAGGCAAACCGAACGCGCGAACTAGACCCTCGAGCAATACCTACGATGCTATTGCTCTAAGAATCAGGATAAGTAGGCTGAACTGTTACCTTAGGCTAAGTTTGCCTATAACAATAGCGTTCATCCTACGTTGCGTATAAGCCCCTTTAAGATGCTCTACGGCTTCAACCCTAATTTAATGCCGAGCGCAAATAAGCTGCTAGCTCGGGACGAGCTAACTAAGGGAAGGGTACTAGCAGCTATCGACGCTGCGGAGCGACTACGGAAAGCGTATAAAACGCTTGCGGAACGCTAGTAGAAAGTAGCAGAATACTAGGCTAAGCAATATAATGCATACTATACTGCTAAGATATACAGTATAGGTAACCTAGTCTTGCTGTCGACAAAGAACATTAGCTTAGATGTCCTAAAGAAGAAACTTAGCCCGAAGTATATAGGGCCTTTTCGCATTATCGACGCAGTCGGAGCGTAGGCGTACCGCCTAGCACTACCGTTAAGCACGAAGATCTATAATGTTTTCTATGTTTCCCTCCTCGAGCCTTAGTATAGGCGCGATAGCGAGGAGCATAAGATAAGCATGCCTGTCGCTAAAGGTAACGAGTAGTAGGTAGAAACAATCGTAGCTAAGAAGATAAAGAAGCGAAAGGCGTACTACCTTATTAAGTAGCGAGGTTGGCCTAAAGAATACAACACTTAGGAGCTAGCTATTTATATTAAAGATTCTATAGCGTTAGACGAGTTCGAAGCTTAAGCGAAGCGTAAGCGTAGGCAGTAATTAAAACAAAAGAAAATGAAACTTAAGAAAAATAGTAGATACGTGCTCGTTTCGCTACTAAAAAAGGCCTATTAGCCTAATATGCATATAGATAGCGCCGCGCAGGCGCGGCGACGGCGGGCCGCCTACCCTACTTATCGTTATCCTCCTCCTCGTCCTCCTCTTCGATGCCTATAGCGGCATCGATAGCAGCGACGGCGTTAGCGCCGACGCGCTAAGCGAGGTTCTAGTACGGTTAGCATACGAAGCGCAAGTAAAACGAGGCTACGGGAAAAAACTATACCTAACGACCTATCTCTACTAAACTAGCTAGGTTAGTGCCGATATACTCGAGCATACTAAGTAAGTTAACGTCCGTAAGGGACCCGCTAACGGCCCCCTTATAGGCTAGGGCTTTACCGCCTAGGGTCACCTTGTTCTTATTAGTGTAAAAGACGTTAAGCGCAGATAGGATAACTAATATCGAGGTTAGTATACGGAGCGTAAGCGAAGCGCGTACGAAATATACGTGCGACGACAGAGTCTAACTCGGCCTAGAGTGCCTCTAAGGCCTCGTCCGACTCCTCGACGGAGTCGTAGCCGTCTAGATTATACAAGTCGCGCGCGGAGCGCGCGGCGCGAATACGGGCTAGCAGCGAGACGAGGGAGCGTACCGTAATAGGAGTGTAGGGGTAATAGCTACTACGGTAGCGATTATAGTTGCGCTTAGTAGCTAGGTCTATATTGCCGCCTATATAAAGCTTAGTCAGGTCTACTAAAGCGAGTTAGTTACGAAGCGTATGCGCGTAGCAAGTAGCGAGAAAACGTACCGTTAGCCGTTATATACTTAAAGCAACGGGTACAGCCCTCTAGGACTTTTAGGGGGCGCTAGGCAGGCGTAGTAGGTGTCGAGGGCGGAGCGCCTATAGCGCGCTTGCCCGAGGTACGCGAAGGAGTAGCTATACTAGTAATGTTTTTTTAGATGGATGTTTAAAAAAGAAAAATCTTTAAGTAATGCTAGGGGGGCGTAGGAGGGGAGTAGGCGGGGGGTAGGCGGGTAGTATTCGGAGCGCTTAGAAAAAGAAGAAGTTTTCAAGCGGGCTTCGAATACTTTAAATACTCGCCTCGCTTTCGGACAGCTTACGTTCTCGCGTAGCTACCGCGTTCTTAGAAATTTAGGCAACCTCTAGTTAGTGCTAGAAGCAGCCGCGCTTTAAATCTATAAACAAACAAGCAACTACGAGGCAAATCATAACGTACCTAGCAACTATAGCCTAGCGATAGGTGCGTATAAGACGCGTAAGTGCAGCGCAGAGTATAAGAAATAGTATAATTTACTATATTGCCCTATAGCTAGGATAGCTATACCGGGGGAAGGAGATAATTGTAAGAACCTAAGTAAGTGAAGTCTCCTATCCTGCCTTAGCAAGCCTATATAACAATTATGTAATGTTATTACGTATAGTACGATGCAGCCGCGCTAGCGATAAGCTTGCTTAGCGTATACGCGTAATGCTCGATTACACGTACGGACATACTCGGTAGCCGGCACGGCAGATATGCTATCCGTGCTAGGCCTAGTTAATAGTAGTCGCTCTGCCCTGTTCTAAGAAAGGCACGGTTTAGTTCTACTTTCTACTACGGCGATTAGTAGAGGGTGTTCTATACGTTGCTACATACCTATTTTCTTATAGCGGCCTTTAGAAGGGAAGCGTGTATTAGGGCTAAAGAGGCTATACGTAATTGGCATATAACTAGGCCGAGTAAAGCTAGGGTCTTAATGCCTTAGGTAGGGCTTAGCGCTTAGCGTTAGGCCAACTCTCCTACCTTCCTCCCTCTCCTCCTAGATCCTTATCGAATACTATACTAATTTACTACTACCCTATCTACCTACTAACATAACCCTTCTTACACTTTGCTACTAAAGAGGTATTATTCCTTAGCTTCCTTATTTTAACTGAGGGTATTAAGGCTAATCCTAATCGGATCAAAACAATTACTAAATAGCCTATTCCTACGTCTATTAAGGAGCTCTAATCGTTCCTCGGCTTCGCTAATTTCTACCGCCGTTTTATTAAGGGCTATTCGAGGCATATAATGCTATTAACTAAGCTTACTAAGACTAAGGCAAACCCTTCTAGAGAGTTTAGGTAGACTAACAAAACACAAGCCGCTTTTAACGGTCTAAAGAAGCGATTTACTAAAGTCCCCTTATTGTACTATTTTGTACTAAGTAAGCAGATCCGTATTAAGACTAACGCTTTACAGTTCGCTATATCGGCTATTATGTTATAGCAATTGGATAAGGACAATTACTAGCACCTAATTGCCTTCTTTTTACGAAAGATAATCGATGTAGAGCGTCGCTACGAGACCTACGAGTAAGAGCTCCTAGCTATTGTCGAGGCCTTTAAGCATTAGAGGCACTATCTCGATAGTATATAGTATACTATTTAGGTCTATACAAACTATAACAACCTCCGTAGCATTACTAAGGTTACTAGGGTTATAGGTCGATAGGCTAGATAGGCCGTCTACCTCGCTAGGTTTGATTTTAATATATTATATCGGCTAGGCGTAAGCAACCCTACTAATAGCCTATCGAGGCGACCTAATTACGATAGCGAGACCTAATATATCAATTCTTTGTTTCTAACCCTATAGTATAAGATTGCTATAGCCCGTATTGTTAATAAGCAAGCGTAGGATAAGCGGACTTCCGGACCCCGCGGCGGCAACAAATACTATAGCGGAGTTGTCGTTCTTCTAGTATATGTTAAAAGAAAGGGCGTAGATCGCTCGAGCTATAATAACTCGATTAAGGACATTGCTATTTATAGTAATAGTCTATATAGCGATAGCACTATAGAAGAGGTTATAGTAGTTCTAGCTACTAGTACTATTAGATATATACAATGCGTACCTCGTTTAATAGCGAGGGTGCTATTAAATAACCTTGCAAATAGGGATAGTTAATCGTTTATAGATAAGCTGTTACGTGCTTAGCAGAGGGACGCCTTTGCTATCGAGCGCATTAATAAGCTTGTAAGTAGGCGGGCGACTCGATCTAGCAAGAGTAATAACAATTAGTCGATCGACGACAAAGGTTACTTAAAGTTTAAGGGCAGATATTATGTCCCCGCTAAACAATCGATTAGATAAGAGCTTTTAAAGAGACACTATAATAGTGAGCTCGCTAGTTACTATAGCATAGAGAGGTCGTACGAGTTACTATCGCGTATATACTACTAGCTAAATAGTAAGCGGTATATAAAGGAGTATATATAGACCTATACAGTATGCTAGCGAGTTAAAGCACTAAAGCACTTACTATTTAGCGAGTTGTCTTTACTTCCTGTTCCTAGGAAGCCATTTGCTAAGCTTATAATAGACTTTATTATAGGCCTTCCGCCTACTAAGCGCAGGGGCAGCAAGGATGTATATAATACTATCCTTGTTATAGTAGATCGATTCACTAAAGGCGCTCGATACATCCCGGCGCGAAAAGATTAGACTGCTATTAATATAGCAGAAACGCTATAGACTAATATCTTTTATACCTATTAGGGAACCCCTAAGGAGATAGTATCGGATCGTAGATCGATACTAATATCTCACTATTAGAGCGAGATTTGCTTATAGCTGAGACTAAAGCATCGGCTATCGATAGCCTTCTATCTATAGACTAACGGTTAAACAGAGAGGCAGAATGCCACCCTATAGCAGTACCTGCGTAGCTATATTAATAAAAACCCCGAGGATTGGGTTAATCTCCTATAGCCTACGGAATTCGTGTATAACAATAGCGTGCACTTATCTACTAAGGTTTCACTATACATAGCTATAATAGGTTAGAATGCTACTATACTATAAGACCTACTATCGCTCGAGGCCGAGCGTAAGGAAAGGGAAGCGCGTTAAGTACTAGAGACACTAGTAGCTATTAAGAGGGTTCAAAAGATACGAGAAATTTACGCTAAGATAGCTAACAAACTAGCAAAGGCCTAGGCCTATTAGAAGGCCTACTATAACAAACACTATACGCTAATAACCTTTAAGCAAGGCGATATAGTTATACTAAGCACGAAGAACCTCCGCATCCGTAAACACCTATTACCTAATAGCAAAACGAGGCCCAAGCTCGCACTAAGATACATTAGCCTATTCCGCATTCGAGAAGTTAAGGGCTCCTCTATATAGGCCTATTAGTTGTAGCTTCTACCTTATTATACTATCTATAACACCTTCTACGTATCCCTCCTCAAACTATACTACTAGCGTAAAGGCGATAAAGCGCCTACTAAGTTAGAAGAAGTCTTAGCTAATAGTAAAGAACTATAGTCTATAGAACGTATCCTAAAGCACCGGACTAGGCAAGGCAAGAAGGAGTACCTACTAAGATAGTAGGGCTATTTACTAGAATAGGACTTATAGGAAGCTCAAGACTCCTTTAAGGACATAACCGAGTTGTTAGATAAGTATTAGACTAGCGTAAAGAACAAGAAGAAGGCTAAGGGCCTATAATGTTACTAGAAAGGCCTAGGAACAATACTACCCCTAGGGTGCTATTAAGCTAACTAATTAGAGGCAAGTAATTGTTAGTAAAGGACAACAAAACTATACTACGATAACGAACGCGCAACGAGTACTAACGAGCGCACTATAACTGTTAACTAATCGACTACTCTTTCGAGGATTCTACCTCTTTACTAATACGCCCTATAGGTCCCCCTCTTGTTCTTTATTCTATCGAGGCCTAGGCAATCGGCGAGGACGGCGCGGCCGGCGCGGCTATATTAGTAATAGTATTACGGGGTGTGTTGCTAGTTAAGGAAGGAAGGACACAGCTATATTAGTAACGATATTATAGAGTATATTATTAGTCGAAGAAGGAAATCGAAAGCAAGGTAAAGTTAGCGCTAAGACGACTAGCGCCGCTATTGTCAATATTACTTGCTATTATTACTACGCCTATAGACACAACCTTACCTATACTACGAGCCTAAGGCACCTTTAATCAAAACTTTAATTAAAACTTTAAGCCGCTTAAAAGATTAAGTAGCTTAATAGACTAACTAACTAAGGGCAAAACTATAGAGCTAAGCTAGCTAGGGTCGATCTTGCGGATAATAGGTTACTCCTCGATCTATCTAACCCTTTAAGCGAGGCGAACCTCTACTACTATACTTATAATAGCCTTTACCTATAGAAACTAGACGAGCTGTGTTTTTTGAAAGATAAGATAAGATTAACAATTAAAGGCTACTAAACCTAACCAATTAGGGCTAGTAAAACTACGACAGTAAATAATAGCCCTCGTAATAATAAGAACAATCCCTCGTAATAACAAGAACAACCCTCGGAAGCGGACATTTCTAGGTCTTTTAAGAGTAGACGTAGAGAACTCGGTACGATATTACTTAGAACGGGGGCAGTGCTACAATACCCCGTATACCTACCTATTATAGTAGGGAAGGTGCGCTCGTATTGTAATTAGTCGATAGTCCTCAATTCTTATAGTTATATATTACTTTATTATATATAAGGATAGCGCAGTTAGAGTTAGATATTGTATTATATTAGAGGTAAGGTTTGATATAGTTATATAATCGGTAGTTGCGTATTTAATTTAGCGCGAATCGAGCAGCTTATTAGACCTGCTAAGTTAGTAGCGGTAGAGTTTAGAATAAAGACCGGCTACGAGGGCGCGGCCTTTAGAAGGGAAGCGTGTATTAGGACTAAAGAGGTTATACGTAATTGGCATATAACTAGGCTCGAGTAAAGCTAGGGTCTTAATGCCTTAGGCAGGGCTTAGCGCTTAGCGTTAGGCTAACTTGCCTGCCTTCCTCCCTCTCCTCTTAGCTCTCTATCGAATACTATACTAATTTACTACTACCCTATCTACCTACTAACATAACCCTTTTCACATTATCTACGGACTATTTCTAATTCTCTATTCGCTCTTCCTCTCCTTCTTCCCTTTCCCTATATTCTTAAAGATAAATATACCTTAAGGATTCGGCTCTTCGGGCCTTCCTAAGCCGGCTACCTCCCCTTCCTTAAGCTACTATCCTTTATTCGAATCTAACGATAACCTACTAAGGCGGTTTAATAGAAGACTATTTGTTCTAGAAGGCAAGAAGCATTAATATCTCCTTACGATTATATACTTATTAATTTTCTAGGTCCTACCGATATACCCTTGTCGCCTAAACGCGTAGACAAATATCTTTAGAGGCTAAAGGGCAAGGTTAAAGCAAGCTAAGTATAGGGAGACTGTAGCGAGAACGAGATATCGGAAGAGTAAGGCTCTCTATAGTATATACGAAGGAAGGGGGTTCCTCGGAAAACAGTACCGAAAAATAAGAAGGCTTTAGGTAGACAGGAGAAGGCTAAAAAAAGTAGGCGGACGAAGACTATCGCGAAGAAAAGTTATCTTTCTATTAAAAAAAAGGGAATAAGGTAGGACTCGACGATAAAGAAGCGGCGCTTTAAACTAGGTACTATTACCCTTCGCTAGATCCGGCTTTTCCAAAATAAAAGAGGGACCGAGCTTTTGATCCCTAAGACTCCCTTCTAGCGACTCGTCAGAGAAATTATATTAGATTTTCGGTCTAGTATACGATTTACGGCTAAGGCGATTAGTACTCTTTAGGAAGCTATAGAGGCATTTCTCGTAACCGAGCTTAAGCTTTTAAACCTCCTTACTATCTATACGAAGCGGGTTACTCTTTAAAATAAAGATATATAGCTTCTAGCTAAAAGTCGGCGTCGGTTTATAGCGGATTAGTTAGAAATTGTATTTAGTCGTTAGATTAACCTAGGAGGAGGCCTATTTTCGCATCCTTTTACCGGCTATAGGTACCGGCTATATTTCTAATTTTATCTCCGCGCCGTCCCTAAATCTAAGGTACGAAGTAGAAACCTAGCGCTCTATATTTACCCGGCTGTTATAGAGACGAGCTATATTTGGATTAGTTTCTTCGTATATCGCGACCTAGCGGGTAGTAAGCGAAAGGGCGATAGAACGTTTATAACACGTCTCTATTCAGACCTAAAACACAAAGGTCTTAAGGAGCCCTAGTATCCTAACTATAAGGAGATTCTTTAGTATTAGCACTTTAATCCTCTATACTATAAGGCAGATAGCAAGCCTACGAGAGAGAAACTTTAACGAGAAATTCTCTATAATACGTAGCGCTATTATATAGCTATAGATACGTACTAAGTCCGGCAACTCGAAGAAGAATTAAGATAGCGTATTAGCGATAGCGACCGAGGAGGAGATCGATAGTATACTAGTAGAGTCGAGGTCTTATAAGCGAAGTATAAGATAATATAGGCTCTTAGTCGTATAGAGTAACGTACTATATAAATAACTAGGCGTACTACTCTTATTTACTTACGACCTATATCCTAGGATGCTCTTCTCGTACTTTTTATACTCTTTTCTAATACCTTACCTATAATCGCTCCGCGATAACCGAGTGAATATAAGCTATAGGATTTCCGCTCGGTACCTTAGCCTTCGAGATACGGCGGAGTTGATTCTCTATAATACGTAGCGCTATTATATAGCTATAGATACGCACTAAGTCCGGCAACTCGAAGAAGAATTAAGACAGCGACCGAGCAGGAGAATAACAGTATATTAGTAGAGTCGAGGTCTTATAAGCGAAGCACGAGATAATATAGGCTCTTAGTCGTATAGAGTAACGTACTGTATAAATAACTAGGCGTTACGGTGCTACTCTTATTCACTTACGACCTATATCCTAGGATACTATTCTCGTACTTTTTATACTCTTTTCTAATACCTTACCTATAAGCGCTCCGCGATAACTGAGTAAATATAAGCTATAGGGTTTCCGCTCGGTACCTTAGCCTCCGAGATAGGGCAGAGTTGAATTTAGAGCGATAGCCGGTACTCGTAGCCGGTATATAGAGACGGTAGTAGGCCTTTTCCTACTAAATAACTAGCTTGTTTAGTATAGCCTACCTAATATTTCTTATATTTCCTAGCAATAAGCCTAGGTTACTTATAAGGCTACTATAGCTAGTAAGGGCATTACTAAAGAATATCTATACTATAGTAGGATACTATTATTACGCCGGCTATTTATTAAAAGGAGGCTTTCGCCTATTACTATACCGGCTATATATACCGGCTATATTTCAAAGTTTGCCGTACCTGCCTTTTTTAGCCGTACCTGCCTTCTTTCCTTACTCTAACGTTACTATAATATAGGCTTACGCGACGCTTACTCTATTGCCTAGCGACACCGCGACACTACCTCTCTCGCTATATTTAACCTTCGTATCGATACCTATACCTCTACGCTCTATATCTACTATCTCCGTAATACCCTCGCTCCGCGCGCGCTTTCGTATACCTTCGAAACGTACTTTTTTCCTTAATTCGACGACTTTTATAATACCGAGTCTACTTAACTAAGTTACGACGCCTCGTAAGAAGGGACCTACTACTTCTACGGGTCGTAATAAGACCGGAAATAGTAGAACGAGTATAGTATATTAACGTAAGAAGGCTGCTACTACTACCGCTAGATCCGGTACTAGAAAGGGCGTCGCGAGCAAGGCTCCGCGTAAGACAACGGCGGGTAAGGCTCTACGTAAGACGACGACTAGCGCTTCTACTACTAGTAGCAACAATCGTACGAAGCGTCGATAGCGCCTAGGAAGTAAGTCCTATTTATAGCCGGTAGCGTAGCCGGTAGCGTAGCCGGCATTCTTACTATCTTTTTACTAATCCTTCTTTAGCCCTCCGTAAGATTCGAAAGTATTAGAAGAGTTCTAATCTCCTAATCCGCAAAGCTCCTTTCTAACGACTTATTCGCGAAATTGCCTAGGATTATAGAACGGACCTTCGCTTCTAAGCCTCCGCGATAGGCGCCCTTTAAGAGGCTATAGAAGCCTACCTAGTTCGCATCTTCGAATGTATATTTCTCTTCTACCTCCTTTCGGACTATACTAATACTATTTTAGCGGTTAACCTTAATTCTAAAAGGCTAGAATGTCTATATTCGAGATAGTGCTAGGTAGGATAGATATTCTAGTAGGAAGGATGTTTATAGTATCGTCTATAAGCTTTTCTATATACGAAATAAGCCGCTGTTATACGGCGCTATATACCGCGCTCTAAATACTCTCTAAGCATATATATATAGTATAGTATACTTTATTAGCCGTACGGAATAGAAGTCTTCGAAAATCCCGTTAGTACTAAGGAGTTAAAAGGCCGGCTACGCTGCCGGCTATACTGCCGGCTACGCTGCTAGCTACGCTGCTAGGGTTTTTAAAGAACTAAAAGAAGATAGACATTCCGGTTAATTTGTATTAGTTTAGATTTTAATAAAAAGAAAACAGGGAAAAATAAGGAAGGTTAAAGAACCTAATACTTATAGTTATAGGCATTATCCCTGTTTTCTAGACTATATTATATACCTGCCTTCGCAACTCTATATAATACTCCCTCTAAATATCCTTATACTCTACCTACTAGAAATTTAACTAGGTACCTAGACCTATAGCTGCCTCTACATCTTTTACTATCTTCTATAGGTTAAAGGACTCCTCTATAGCAGCCTCTACCTCCTTATACAATACGAAGTTACTACCTGCCCTATCCTTAATATCTCCTAAATAACTAAGAGTTCTAAGGAACGAACTAGCATTCGGCCTTAGTATAGCGAGTAACTAGTAGAACCTTCTATAGAGCTGCCTTATAGCTCTTTTATATACTATACCGATACCGAGAGAGGAGCTATCCTAGTACTTAATATTCGAGAATAGTTTAGTTAGAAAGTGCTAGAACTTCTTAAGGGGGGCTTCTAGGGAAATCGATAAGTTCTACCTAGATCTAGATAATAATATTCTACCGAGCAGTTAGGGAATTAAATAGCGAGCGAAAGGATGAAATTCATACCTAATAAGTGCAGTTTCTAAACTGAACTATAATAGCTTGTATGTATATATGCTTTTAATTAGTTAGTGCCCTTAGCTAATTGTCTATAGATTTAGGGTTATATAAGTACCTTCCTACAACTAAAAAATGCCGGCTACGCTACCGGCTATACTCTCGTATCTTATAAAGGGCTTGCTTCGAGTTACGTAGACATTCTTACACTTCTTAGAAACCGATAAATTCTATAGTTCGAACTAGCTAATCCTATAGTTGCTTAGCAAACTAACCTAAACTAAACTAGATCTTCGGCTTAGCAAACTAAACCAAACCAACCCGAACTAGTACGGGGTCTAATAAAATAGAAAGAGGCATTAGTAGTAGTATAATTGCTGCCGACTAGAAAATAGTAGACGCGAGCATTATTACCCTCCCCGGCCTACTAGTATAGAAAGCCGATCTACTCTAGGTTATAACCTATAATATCCTATTAAGTGTAGGCGAGCGAGTAGGTAATACCCGGCTAAAGTACCTATATCGATACGATTAGCTCTAGATCTCGCTACGTCGAAGATATAGTCTAGTATAAGGGCAATTCGACCCCGACCGGAAACATACCTAGCCGACCTTAACACCTAGAACCCTAAAGCGGGTTAGAGCCGCGGGCTCTAGCTAATAGAATAGTGCTATTAGCTAGGGAGCGGATAACTAGCGTACTATCCCTAGAGCGACGCGAGACCTAATACTTAGCTATCCTAGAGGTTGAGATATAGGTTAATATTAATAAGTCGGCGTATAGGTCTATATAATAGCGTATATATAATAGCGTATATATAATAGCGTATATATAATAGCGTATATATAATAGCGTATATGTAATAGCGTATGTATAATAGCGTGTATATAAAAATCAAATAGAGTCGATAGGATAAGGCTTTATACTTCTATCTAATAAGCGTACCGATAGGGTAGTCGTAACTACTACGAGTCTTAGAGGCCTTAGATTTAACATAAACCGCTTATTAGATGCCGCCTTAAACGACGTCGTTACTAAGTCGGCTAAGTAATACTTACTAGCAGTTACTCGAGCGCTATTCGTTTACTTTGCTTAGGAATATAACCTAGCTATAATATAACTAGAGCAAGCCTTAGTAGTACCGGGCGAATTTAACGTAATTAATAATGCTACGGGGCAGTATTAAACCGGAGCAATGCTACTCCTATACGTATATAGAATTGAATATATACAACGCATTTTACGGTATAATATATAGGCCTTAGGGCGTTAGGAGTAACGTAGAAGTCTAGTCGAAGTGTAGTACGGTCGTTTATATTTAGTATTGATTTTCCGATTAGTCCTAACTAGTAACCAAGTCGGACGGCGAGTCGGTATACAAATCAGTATTCAAATATTATCGCAAGAGGCGCTAGTAGAGTAATATTAAGTTAGTATAATCGAACGGGATAAATCCGAGATTTTGCCGAATCTACGGGCTACGAATCGATATCGAGTCGGACCCCGACTTATACCTAACTTCGTAGTAGTAAGGGGGTTTGCTAAGCACTATACCTATAGTAGAGCTAAAGAGCCTTAGTAACTTTGTATACGTCGATATACGGCAAACCTATAGTAGCTATAGCACTAGCGCCTATTATCGAAAGCTAGCTATATATATAGTAATATCTTACTATATCGAATGTGGGTTATATAACCGGCTACTTAAAAGCTCCTACGGCTATAAGCAATATAGAAACAAGTACGAGAAACGCGTCGTACTAAAAGAATTTGCCGAGCACGATTCTACTATAAACAATGCCGCGAAGCGAGCCCGACTTAACTTATATACGATCTAAGGTAGTAACTAGAGCGCCGAACAAGCCGACAACAGATCGATACTAGAAGGCATATAATAAGACGTAAATAAAGAAGGCATAATAGAAGCTGTTCTAGCAACGACATTAACGCTAATAGTACTAGCGCTATAGGAAGACAAAGGAAGTATAGATAGCATTAAATAGGATAGATATCTTAAATTACCGGAATTCGATATATAGGATAGCCTAGCGGACGAAGACGAAATAGAAAGCGTATAGGCAACTACCGCCGGAACGACAATAACGCTAGGAAGCTAGAAGTTAATAAGATTACGGCTAACACTAAAAGGCTACTATACCGCGGATAATATCGATGTATTTACCGAATATACTAGCCGTGCCGCTAGCAAGCCTATAGCTAGGTATAGTATAATTACAGTTTAGTATAGTAGAGTAAATATAAGCGCCTAATCTATAAGTAGCGTTAAAATAAGAATACAAGATACTTCGGGCGAGTACGGAACATTTAAGTTACTATTCGATATAAGCTTTACGTAATTCTTAAAAAGAGAGAGAATATCCGGATACGCAATTGCGAGGCTTTTCGAAGACGAGAGGCTAGCACTGCTATACGATCTACTAAGCTAGAAAAGCATAAAGGCTATAACGTCGAAACTACGAGCTAGCGGTATACTACTATCGAGGGCATTAGGTTAAATAAAGGTTCGAAAGCTATGCCTTCCGATAAGTCGAACGGGTTACGGCAGTACGGAACTAGTGCTACGATACCGATCCGTTAAGAAAGCAGTAATGTTCTTAATAGGTTATAGTAGCTTTAGGAATAATCTAGTATATAAGCTATATCGAGCGTAGACGACTAACGACCTACTACGGCGAATCTACTCTAATATAGCGTTAGTAGACTAGTAGTAGGATACCTAGAGTAAGATAAACATAGACGGCGTAACGATTATACCTCTAATCGTATTAACCGATAAAACGTAGATAACGAACTACTAAGATAACTTAATAGCATACCCTATATACCTTACTATCGGAAACCTATACGTACGAGTACGCAACGCGAATAATAGACCCGGTACGATCTTACTAGGACTACTGCCGGTCGTTAAGGATAGCGATAGTTTTACTAAAAACAGTATATATTACATGTCGATAGTATATATATTTCGCTCCGCTATAAAAGCGGCCGACGGCGAGGGCTAGGACATTATATACGTAGATAGCGCGACGCGCAGGTGCTTTCTAATCTTAGTAGTAATGTTAGTAGACTATAAAGAGTAAGTTGCAATTACCGGAGTTAAGATAAACATACATTGCCTAAGTTGCCTAGTATACCTAATAGAACGAGAGCACCTCGATATTATAGCAGAATAGCGGTTATACAAATCTACGAAGTAGCGATATCTAAGGTAACGTAAAGGCGAATATATAGCGAAGGATCCGTAGAACGTCTACGATATCGATTGCTTTATATAGCGCTAGAAACACGTCGATATATACCGGTCTTTAGTAGTAGATATACTATACTAGCTACTAAAAGGAGTACTAATGTACGCAATCTAATAGACTACGGACCTACTAGTAGATAAGATAAGCTATATAAAAACGAGGAGATACCGACTAGTTACCGACTCGACC
Organism: Pseudocercospora fijiensis CIRAD86; assembly: GCF_000340215.1. Lineage (NCBI taxonomy): Eukaryota > Fungi > Ascomycota > Dothideomycetes > Mycosphaerellales > Mycosphaerellaceae > Pseudocercospora > Pseudocercospora fijiensis. The sequence continues at coordinate 8,149,438 of NW_006921533.1, forward strand.
TCGAATAGGGGCCTATCTACTAAAATAAGAAAGCTAGGGAAAACAGTAGTATAAGGGATTATCGATACGATACTAGATAGACGGTTCGCGTATATACCTATATATACTAATCTTCGCAAGTTCTACTACTACTTAGTAGTTACTTAGTAGATAGGCTAAGAGTGTTAGGACTAAAGAGGTTACACGTAATTAGTATATAACTAGGCCGAGTGAAGCTAGGGTCTTAGTACCTTAGGCAGGGCTTAGCGCTTAGCGTTAGGCTAACTAGCCTGCCTTCCTCCCTCTCCTTTTAGATCTCTATCGAATACTATACTAATTGACTACTACCCTATCTACCTACTAACATAACCCCTATTATATAGTATTCGATCTACCCTTTAAGGGTAGTAGCTAGATAGTCCTTATTTCAAGCTTTTAGCGGTATAGCTACGAAAACTATCGATTTAACTATATTGCGCCCGAAGAACGGGACCTATACGTACTATTCTACTAAAACAACTATACTAATTATTAAGCAAGGCCTTCTATACAGCCTATTATACTAAGTTAAGCACATTAGGCTAATACTCGCTAATTCCGCTATATCCGTACTATAAGGGGCTATAATACATTATTAGTGCTACCCCTTATTACAATAGCCGGCTTATTACGAAGCAATAACAACAATAATCGCGGCGCCGCTAGTAGCGCTAGCAATAACAACACTAGTAGCACAGTGCCTACTAAAGCACCTACTAAAGTGCCTCCTGCTAAAGAGCCTACTAGAGGGCCTACTAAAGAACCTATAATCGAAGGGGATAACCCCTCGTTGCCCGTTAACGACATTCTTAGTAATATTGTTAACCGTCGATATAGCTAACTAGCCTTTAGCCCCTAGCTAGTAGCGAGACTTTAAGAAGCTACCTAAAACAGGCTCGCTGCTTTACGATAAGAACAATAGCTAAAGGACAACCTCCTCGAAATTCGCCGCCTATAGGAAGCCCTAACAACTAATACTAAGCCGATAGTAGGGCCTTCCTTACTATTAGTCCTAGTCTAGAAGAAGGATGCTAAACTTAAGGACTGCACCGTGTTTAATAGCTCTAGTCGGAAGCAATACAATAACTATATTCGTAACTGTAAGCTTAACTAGCGCAATGTACCGAGAGCGCTACTAGATAACTATTCCTTAGTTGTCTATGCTATATAGTACATTAACGGTAACCCTAAGCGTATATAGGATAACCATTTTAATTCCCTCTACGACTAGACCGCTATTTAATAGTAGGACTACAAGACTATTATACTAAACACCCTTAGCAACCCTATATTGCGCTAGTAGCACGCCTAAGATTAATATCTACGTACTAAACAAAAGGCCGACTAAACCTCTCGATCCTTCGAGGCCTATCTAAAGACCCTTAAGGACGACTTACTACCTAAGACCGACTCTATCTAGATATCTAAGATACGACCTAAACTAAGATAGGAACTAGTCCTTAAATTAGACCGCCGCCGTATGTTTAAATAGGCCAATCTTATACGCATTCGATTTGTAGTAGAAGTCGAAACCGTAGAGCGTATAGTCTAGCTTTAGCAACAGTTAGAATCTAAGATACGACTAGCCGCTAACAACCGCAGCCGTAGTAGAAACTAAGGCTCCTACTAGAACAACAATGCTAACAATAGGAACAGTAATAACGACCGTAGAAGAGGCCGTAGCCGACGGCTATATAGAGGAGGCCGTAATAGGGGCTATAGAAGGGGCTCGTATCCCTATAATACTAATCGCTTAACTAATAATAGCAGCAATAGCGGCTATAGCAATCCCCTAACCGGATTAAAGTGCTTTAACTATAATAGTACTAGCTATCTCCTAGGCTAATGCGACAAACCTAAGGACTAGGCCCGAATCGACCGTACTGCCGCTAAGCACCGAAAGCACCTCTTAGTAGCTAACGCTACCCCTATAGGCTAACCTTCGAAAAAAGAATAAGCGCCGCACTAACTATTAGCCTTGTACGGCGTAAGACTATCGATATTATACTAGCTATTATACGTACCTGTCTTATATAGATAGATAGATATTTCATTTGCCTATTGTAGTGCCTTTCGGCCTATGCAGGTCTGTTTCTATGTATTGTTTTAGGTAGGAAACTAACTTAGTTGGTAAAAACCTCCCTCCTGTCCTATTTACAAGTATTGATCTTCCTCGTTTTATTGTTTTCCTTCCTCTAGGGTATACTAGTGTTATAGTTGTTACCCTCTAACTACCTTGCCTGCTACCCTACCCTTCTTTCCCCCTCTTCTTCCCTCCTTCTTATCTACTCCTTAGTTTCCCTTACTAGTGCGAATTGTTATATAAATCCCTATTTAATAATCTACTTTACTATCCTCTTTAGGTCTTCTTTGCTCTAGATTAGCTTGTCGTATTCCCTTTCTATTGCTTTTAGTCTCTAATTACTTCTGCCTTCTAACTATTAAGGGCAGACTAGTAGTATATACTTAGGGTTCTAAGATTGGTAGCTATATTAGCAAGCCCTGCTTTCAATTCCTAGGACGTTTCTTCTAAATAGGTAAGATCTAAGCCTAATATATTTAGATCTGATTTGGATAGCTAGGCTTGCCTCGGCCCTGTTTAGGTCCTTATAGAGCTAGTAGTTATATTGACCAAATTTGATTAGTGCCTTTAGGGTTCCTAGTCTAACTTATGTTTTATTCTATTCCTACTCCTATAGGTATCTAGCAATTGATTCTGCTAGGCTTTGTTTCTCTCTCTTTAGCCTGTCTTCCTTTAGCCTCGTGTTTAGTCCCTAAAGCTCTTTCTCTAGCATTTCTCCTATTAAGACTCTATATTGCTCTAGGTCTTTGACTTTCTAGGGAGTCATTTGTAGTCTGTCTCGCCTCCGAGTCCTAATGCACTAGGCTTTTATCTTATTTAGTGCCTTTTAGATAGTCTATTAGGCTAGGTATTCTATTGTCTTTACTATATATTAGTGTCTTAGTCCCTTAAAGTATTGTTTAACTAGTGGGATCCCTAATTCTATTTCTACTACCCTTGTTAGTGTAGTTTTGTATGCTCCTAGGATTTTCTTTAGGCTTTAGGTTTAGGACCTACTAACTAGTTGCTTAATCCTCTTTAGTGTTTTCTCTTAGGCTATCTATATCTATGCTCTATATAGCATTGCTAGTTTGACAATTGCTTTGTATATAACTTTAGCTTTCTCGAATATAGCCCCCTATATAGAGGCTATAAGCCTATTAATAGATTGCATATTAGCATCTGCCCTCTGCTTTGCCTTCTTTACTTGTAGTCCCTAATTCAGTTTTGGATCCAGCTAGATCCCTAGTACCCTAAGCTCTACTAATAGTTGGGTTCCAAAGCCTTAGATAGTAATTGATTACTTTATATTATAGGTTGATTTAGCCTTGCTAAAGTGGATAAGCTAGTACTTTTCTAAGGCGAATTTTGCTCTATACTTCCTTGCCTATTTTTTATACTCCTAGTGCTTCTCTTCTAGGATCTTATAGTTAGTTTCTATTGTCTTAGACTAGGCTAGGATGTTTATATCATCTATAAACCCTAATGCTAATGTGTTTTTTAATTCTAGGAGTAGGAGTAGGTCTGCTATAAAGATAAGGAAGAGGATTAGGGAAAGTATTAATCCTTAGGGGATTCCCTTTTTAGTTAGCATTAGGTCTAATTTGAATTTGCCTAGAATAAGCTGTGTTGATCTTTCCTATAGGAAGGACTAGATAAATTAGACTATCCAGTTTAGTATAGCTTTCTGTTTGAGTATATATAGGAGCCTTTTATAGGAGATATTGTTAAAGGCTCCCGAGATATTAAGGGAGAGGAGGGTTGCTACCTAGTTTTAACTATAGTGCTAGATATACTTAATCTATTCTGTAATTAGTTCTATAGCTGTTAGTGTTAACCTCTTCTTTCTTCCTCCTATCTAGCCTTTAGGAAGGATATTCCTTTCCTCGGTAAAGGTTGTTAGCCTTTTAGCGACAATTTTTTCTAGCACCTTGCCTATTATATTAAGTAGGGCTATTAGTCTGTAGGCTTTAAGCTATATATAGTCTTCCTTCTAGGGCTTCCTTAGTATAACTGTTAGGGACTTCCTAAATAGTCTTAGGTAGTGTCCTAGTGCTAGGCTTTGTAAAAAGATATTAGCTAGTGCTAGGGCTAGCCCCTTCCTATATACTTTTAGAAGTTTGTTGTAGATCTTGTCTTCTCCTAGTGCCTTATTGCCTAGAATTTTCTTTAGGATCCTTTTAATAGTTTCGGGTTTAACCTAGGTATCTCTTAGTGTATCTAGTAGTAGAGTCTCTTGTTCTTCCTCCTTTATATCTAATAGGTCTGCTTGTACTCTTCTATAGAAGAAGTGTTAGCCTAGGGCTCTTGCTTTCCCTTCTATTATAGTCTACATTTGTCCTTATTAGTCTATAATATCCGGGAATTGTAGTAGTATGTCCTTATCCTATTTAGGTCTCCTTGCCTATTTAGCTATCCTCTATATCTCCTCTAGTTTCTTTGTAATTATTCCTATTATAGATCTCTATTCTTATATCTTGTCTTTCTTAATCTAGATCTTCTTTTCCTAGTAGGCTTTGTTATAGTTGTCCTATACTTCCTAGGTATAGGTTTATATCTACTGCCTCCTAGCCTTCCTTACTACTTTAACTTTCCTTATATACTTACTAGTCTAGTATAGTTGCTAGTATAGTGAATGTTTCTTTGCTAGGGTATGCTTTCTAGCTACCTGTTTTAGGATTCCTGTTAGTTCTTCTACTGCCTTGTTAATGTCCTCTAGCCTTAGTAGGTACTTTGTTAAGAGTTCCTCTAGTTTTAGATCCCTTTCTAGTTCCTCCCTAATCCTGTCCTATTTAGTACCTTTCTAGTTAAGCTTCTCCTCTAGTTCCCTTTCCTAATTGGCTTAGACATTTAGCTCAATCTAAACCGGGAAGTAGTCTAATAATTCTTCTAGTTCCTAGTTAACCTTGTATCTTGTAATCCTATTCCTAATCTAATGTAATACAAAGTATAGGTCTAGTATACTGCTGCTTCCTCTTGCCTTCTAAGTAATTAGTCCCTTTAGGGTAACAATTTCTATTCCTTCCCTCTCTAATATATTAATTAGTCTTCCTACTAGGAAGTAGTAAGCTAGGGTAAAGTCTAAGCCCTAGAGGGGGTAGTAGAGGTTGAAATCCCTAAGTAGGATTTAGTAGGTATTCCCCTAGATAACTCTTAGTAGTCTTTCTAGGGTTTTTAGTTAGGTACTGCTTCTTAAGTCTAGTAGTAGGTTGTATATATAGTAGACTTGGAGTGTGCCTTAGGATGTCTCTACTTAAACTAATATTAGGTCCCTATCCTCCTATAGTATAGCCTACTAGGTTTCTGTATCTATCTCCTTACTAATGTAGATGTATATCCTTAGGGCTCCCTAGTTATAGATAATTAGGTAGTATCTTGGGTCTTTAACTATTGCTAGTCTCTTTATATATAGGTTAAGCTAGGGCTCTTAGATTGCAATAATGTAGTGTTCTTTTAGGTTCAGTGCTTAAAGGAAGCTCCTCTATACCTTGTCTTTGCTCTTGTTAATATTATACTATATAATGTTTAGTAATGTTGCAATGTTTATTAAGTTTCATCTATATTATTTCCCTATAAGCTTTCCTTTAGTCTTCCCTTACTTTAGACTAACATTTGACTAAGCTTTGTCTACCCTGCTTCCTTTCCTGTAATGTTAAGGTATCTTAGTCTCCCTAGTTGCTAGTGACTCTCTTATGCTAGTAAGGCCCTAAATGTGAACCTATTATCTTGTCTAGACCTCTTTTGTAGTACTTAGCTAGGTTGCTTCTATACCTAGCTGCCCTAGCTTGTTGTATATCTTTTTAGTATATTGATTCTAGCTTCCTTTGCCTTCCTAGCTGCCTGTATTCTTACTAGGCATTCCTTCGCCTAAGAGGGGTGTCTTTTAGTGTAGTATACATATCTTGCTTCTCCCTTATATGCTTTGTATTCTTTGACCTAGTAATCCCCTATATAATAGGAGCAGGTATTAGTTGTCTTTATACACTTAGCTGCTAAGTATCTATAGTATTAACATTTGAAGCACTATATTATCCTATAGTTGCTTCTATATATCTCTGTTTCTAATCTTTTAAAGTCCTAGAATAGCCCCTAGTCTAGCACTATATTAGCTTGCTCTATACTCCCTACCTAGATAATTAGGGAAGACTGCTTCTTAGTCTCTTCGATTTTCCTTTTAATCTATACTACTTTTGTAATCTTTAGGCCTAGGTATATAGCTTAGTTTTGTCTCTATAGGCTCCTAATATCCTATTCTTCCTTAAAGCTTCTTATTATGCTATAGGCTATAATTATAAATTGCTATTAGGAGACCTTTGCTGTTTTTCCTATCTTAGTTGTCTATTCTTTTTGTGTTTCTAGCTTCTTTTTGTCCTACTCTTGTGCTATAAATAGCTTAATTACCCCTTTACCTTCGTTCCTAGCCCTAATTACCTCTTTAACTGTAATTCTTTCTACAATCTCCTTCCCTATAAGTCCTTAGATTTCCTTTTGCTCCTATAGGTCCGTAATATAGACTCTAACTACTATCCTCGGGGGTTTTAGCGCCTCCTAACTAGCTACTGCTACCTAGGTGCGGTAGTTTAGGCTTGTCTCCTATTGTTTCTTCGTAATCTTTGCTACGACTGTATTAGCTACCTTTATAATTACGTAGCTTGCCTAGTTGTAGATTGCTTTCAGTCCTCTAAGGAGTTCTAAGATTATTATCCTGTATGCCCTCTTAGGGGTTCTTCTATCTTCCGCCTTTAGCACCTCCTCTGCCTTAGTATATAGTGCTTTCTATTCGTCCTCCCTTCCTTCTTAACTGTCTTCCCTTCGTCTCTAGTTGTTCGCTGCCATTTATTCACTTTCTTTCTCCTTTAAGGATCCTATACGGTATATTACCTGTCTTATATAGGACACGTATAGAGCTAACTATAAGACTAAGGTTATACTAGACCTAGGAAATTCAGTTAGTGCCCTTATTAGCTATCGCCTAGCTAAGCAATTAGACCTTCGACAATTAAACAGGGCTAACCTGCTAACCCTTACTTGGTTTAATAACGCTCGGCACTTAACCTATAGGGCCTACTATATTCCTATAGTCCTAAGAGACGACCTCGGCAACGAGCGCTTGCTAGATTTCACCGCCTACGTAGTAGACATAGACAACCTCCTGTCCGATATTGTTATTAGTAACCCTATTCTTAAGCACTACGCCGTAGCTATAGACCTAGGCAGCTAATAGTAGCGATTTAGAATCGCTAGGAAAGAGGACATTAAACACATTAATGCTAGCGAGTGCCCTAACGATATTAGGGTCCTGTTTATTAGTAACCTAATAATAGCCTCCGCCTTAGCCGATCTAACTACTAATCTTCTCGGTAGAGATAACGATAAACCTATACCCCCTAATAGTATAGACCCTAATTAACTCGCTCGCATCCTATAGCCTATTCGCGAGACCTATATTAACGTATTCAAACACTACCTAGTATCGACATTGCCTATATTTAAAGAGACGGACTATAAGATCGATATTATATAGGGCAAAGAGGTCCCCTTTAGGCCCCTCTATAACCTTAGTAAACGCGAGCTTGCTATACTACGTAAGTACCTAGATAAGAACCTAGCTAATAGTCGAATTTAGTATAGCAACAGCCCTGCTAGTGCACTAATCCTATTTGTTCCTAAGAAGGATAGTAGCCTACGTTTATACGTTAACTACCGTAGACTTAATACTATTACTATTAAAGACCGCTATCTACTTCCGCTTATTAACGAGACCCTCGATCGCCTTTCTAGCGCCTATTTCTATACTATATTAGACATTAAGGATACGTACTATCGTATCCGCATTCGTAAGGGCGATAAATAGAAAACAGCCTTCCGTACCCGTTATAGCTATTTCGAGTACTTAGTTATGCTATTTAGGCTAGCTAATGCCCCTACTACATTCTAGTCCTACATTAATCGGGCCCTATTAGGCCTATTAGACTATCTCTATATAGTCTACCTAGATAACATCCTAGTTTATACCTATTTACCTAATATTGCGGAGCACTAGGCTATAGTCCGTAAGGTCCTCGATCGCCTAAGGACCTATAGGCTATACTATAAGCCTTCTAAATGCACCTTTACTACTAAAGAGGTAGCCTTCCTTAGCTTCCTCGTATTAACTAATAGTATAAAGGCTAACCCCGATCGGATTAAAACTATTACTAAATAGCTAACCCCTACTAGCATTAAGGAGCTATAGTCGTTCCTTAGCTTCGCTAATTTCTATCGCCGCTTTATTAAAGGCTATTCGCGACACGTAATGCCCCTAACCGAACTTACTAAAACTAAGGCTAACCCGACTAGAGAGTTTAGATAGACTAACAAAGCATAAGCCGCTTTTAACAGTTTAAAGAAGCGATTTACTAAAGTCCCCTTATTGTACTATTTCGTACTAAGCAGGCAGATCCGTATTAAAACTAACGCTTCCTAGTTCGCTATATCGGCTATAATGTCTTAGTAGTTAGATAGTAACTACTACTAGTACCTAATTGCCTTCTTCTTACGAAAAATAATCGATATAGAGCGTCGTTACGAGACCTACGAGCAAGAGCTCTTAGCAATCGTAGAAGCCTTTAAGTACTAGCGCTACTATCTCGATAGTATATAGTATACTATTTAGGTCTATACGGACTATAACAACCTCCGTAGCATTACTAAGGTTACTAGGGTTATAGGTCGATAGGCTAGATAGGCCGTCTACCTCGCCGGGTTCGATTTTAATATATTATACCGGCTAGGCGTAAGTAACCCTACCGATAGCCTATCGAGGCGACCTAATTACGACAGCGAAACCTAACACATTAACTCCTTGTTTCTAACCCTATAGTATAAGATTGCTATAGCCCGTATTATTAATAAGTACGTATAGGATAAGCGGCTTACCGGACTCCGCGACGGCTTAAAGCATATTAATGCTCTTGCTATATTAATAGTACGTATTAAGGCAAGAGCTAAGGACATAGATAGGAGAAGTTATAATAACTCCCTAGTCGATATCGCTATATATAGTAATAGCGATTAAAGCACTAATGTAGTTAATCTGGCTACTAGTGCTATTAGATGCATATAATACGTACCTCGTTTAATAGCGAGGGTGCTATTAAATAACCTTATAAGTAGGGATAGTTAATCGTTTATAGATAAGCTATTATATGCTTAGCAGAGGGACGCCTTTACTACTAAACGTATCGACAAGCTTGTAAGTAGGCGAACGCCTCGATCTAGTAAGAGTAACTAGTCGATCGATAACAAGGGTTATTTAAAGTTTAAGGGCAGATACTATGTCCCCGCTAAATATTCGATCCGATAAGAACTTCTTAAGCGACACTATAATAGTAAGCTTGCCGGTTACTATAGTATAGAGAGGTCGTACGAGCTACTATCGCGCACATACTACTAGCTAAATAGTAAGCGGGATATAAAGGACTACGTAAACACGTATACCGTATATTAACGAGTTAAAGTACTAAGGTACCTGCTATTCGGCGAGTTGTCTTTACTTCCTATTCTAAAGAAGCCATTTATAGAGCTAACAATAGACTTCATTATAGGCCTTCTACCTACTAAACGCAGGGGCAGCAAGGATATATATAATGCTATCCTTATTGTAGTAGATCGATTTACTAAAGGCGCTCGATATATCCCGGCGCGGAAAGATTAGACTACTATTAATATAGCAGAAGCGCTATAGAACAACATCTTCTATACCTATTAGGGGACCCCTAAAGGGATAGTCTCTAACCGAGGCTCGACATTTACATCCTATTATTAGAGCGAAATATGCCTATAGCGAAGACTAAAGCATCGGCTATTAACAGCCTTCTATCTATAGACTAACGGTTAAATAGAGAGGCAGAATGCTACCCTATAGCAGTACCTACGTAGCTACATTAACGAGAATCCTAACGACTAGGTCAGCCTCCTATAACTAGCTAAATTCGTATACAATAACAGTGTCTACTTATTAACTAAGGTGTTACTATATATAGCTATAATAGGCTAGAATGCCGCTATACTATAAGACCCCCTATCGCTCGAGGCCGAGCGTAAGGAAAGGGAAGCGTATTAAGTACTAACCCCTAAAACACTAGCGGCTATCGAGAGGGTTTAAAAGATACGAGAGATTTACGCTAAGATAGCTAACAAACTAGCAAAGGCCTAGGCCTATTAGAAGGCCTATTATAACAAACACTATATACCGATAACCTTCAAGCAAGGCGATATAGTTATACTTAGTATAAAGAACCTCCGCATCCGCAAACACCTATTACCTAATAGCAAAACACGCCCTAAACTAGCACTACGGTTCATTAGCCTATTCCGAATCCAAGAACCGAAGGGCAACGGCTAGGCCTATCAGTTATAGCTCCTACTACACTATACTATCTATAATACCTTCTATATCTCCCTCCTTAAACTATACTACTACCGCGGAGACCCTAAAGAAGCCCCTACTAAACATAAAGAGATACTAGCCGACGGCGAAGAGCTATAGTCTATAGAGCGTATACTAAAGTATCGGACTAGGCAAGGCAAAAAGGAGTACCTACTAAGATAGTAAGGCTATTTACCTAAATAGGACTCGTAGGAGGCTAAAGACTCGTTTAAGGATATAGCTAAGTTGTTAGACGAGTATTAGACTAGTATAAAGAACAAGAAGAAGGCTAAGGGCCTATAATATTACCCGAAATGCTTAGGAACAATGCTACCCCTAGGGTGCTATTAGCTAACTAATTAGAGGCCGGCAAACTAGGACAATAAGACTATACTACTATAGTAAATGCGCACCGAGTGTTAACAAGCGCGCTATAACGCGTCAACCAATCGCATGCTCTTCTAAGGGCTCTATCTCTTTACTAATGCGCCCTATAAGGCCCTTCTCCTAGTATTTAGGTCCCTCTCTTATTCCTTTCTCCTATCGAGTCCTAGGCGATCGGCGAGGGCGGCGCGCGCGCATAAATAGTAATAATAACGATAACGACGGCGTTACGCTTGTACTAAAGGGCGATACGGCCGGCGCGGCTATATTAGTAATAGTATTGCGGAGTGTATTACTAGTTAAAGTGTTACTAGCTAAAGAAGGAAATTAGGAGCGAGGTAAAGTTAGCGCTAAGACGGCTAGCGCCGCTATTATTAACATTACTTGCTATTGTTACTACGCCTATAGACACAGCCTTACCTATACTACGAGCCTAAGGCACTAAGGGGTTAATTAAAACTTTAATCAAAACTTAATTAAAACTTTAAGCCGCCTAAAAGATTAAGCGACTAATAGACTAACTAAGGGCAAAAACTATAGAGCTAAGCTAGCCGGGGTCGATCTTGCGGACAATAGGTTACTCCTCGATCTTTCTAACCCTTTAAGCGAGGCGAACCTTAACTATTATACTTATAATAGCCTTTACCTATAGAAACTAGACGAGCTGTGTTTTTTCTAAAAAGATAAGATAAGATTAACAATTAAAGGCTGCTAAACCTAACTAATTAGGGCTAGTAAAACTACGATAGTAAATAATAGTCCTCGTAATAATAAGAACAATCCCTCGGAACGGACAACCCTTAGAAGCGGACATTTCTAGGTCTTTTAAGAGTAGACGCAAAGAACTCGGATAACTATACTTAGAACGGGGGCAGTGCTACAATACCCCGTATACCTACCTATTACAGTAGGGAAGGTGCGCTCGTATTATAATTAGTTACTAGCCTTCAATTTATATAGCTATATAACCCCTTATTATTACTATAGTAGTAGCGATAGCGTAGTTAGAAGTTAGACATTGTCGGAGGTAAGGTTTGATATAGTTACATAATTAGGTAGTTAAGCGTTTAATTTAGCGCGGCTAAACAGCTTAGTTAGTCTACTAAGTTAGCGGCAACGGAGATTAGGTTGTAATATAGACAGGCTACGAGGGCGCGGCCTTTAGAAGGGAAGCGTATATTAGGACTAAAGAGGTTACACGTAATTAGCATATAACTAGGCCGAGTAAAGCTAGGGTCTTAGTGCCTTAGGCAGGGCTTAGCGCTTAGCGTTAGGCTAACTAGCCTGCCTTCCTCCCTCTCCTTTTAGATCTATATCGAATACTATACTAATTAACTACTACCCTATCTACCTGCTAATATAACCCCTATTACAAAGAGTAGCAAAGCGTTCTACGAGTCATATTAGTTGTATTTATACTACTACTCGAAGAGGGTCTATTAACCGTAGGCGATAAGATTTCTACGTATACTAGTAGACTTTACCGTTCTAGCGATATATAGATACTATAACGACGAAATAGTTAAGTATCTTAGGATAGTATTGTACCGGATAAACGAATAGAAGAATGTGTTTCGCCTATATAGGGTAACAAAGATATAGAAGAGGGCCTAGCGGGAGGCGAAGGCTACTACGCAAAGAACGAACGATTTAAATAACGACGATGCGGCTATAATAGACGAGGACGACGAAGCTAACGAGCTAATAATAACACAAATAGAAGGGCACTTTAATATACCGAAATTCTACGGTATAATATATGCCCCGAGCTATATTAAGACGTTCGGCAATCTTCTAGACTTAAATACTAGCTATTTCGAACACAAACACTATAAACTACTAAAGCTTGCATTTTAGCTAATAAACAAGAAGCCTAGCTAGGAAGAAAGTATACTAGATAGCGATACTAATAGATTGAATATATAGGCCGAAGACGACAAAGAATATATAGCAATCCCTACAAATGCTCGCACCGTTAAGGAGTATACGCAATAGCTAATAATGCTAACTATAGTATAGCTAGTAGAGGATATCCTAGGATACTAGCCCGAGAAACAGAGGAACGGAAAGAAATCGGTTAAGTAGATTACGATAAGGGAGGCTATAGCTATAATAGAAGAGAACTTAGGTCGCGACTTCTAATAAGCGATTGCGGTATTCGTACGGCAATAGGGTGCCTACGATAAGAATAGCGTATTAAGTACCGCAGCCGACCCTAACGATATCGTAACGGACTGTATATACGTCCTAGATATAGAGATCTACTTCTACGGTAGAATCCGATACTAGAAGCCTACGGGTAAGGATATAGAACATCCTAACGTAGTAGTAGCCGACTTCGCGAGATGTATACTAAACTAGGAGGGGCTCTACGGTAACAGACGTTATAATTTTATATAGGTATAGGAATATAACGTTAATTATATAGAAACACCTAATAAATTAGCAGTTCGATTCGGCGGTCGCCTACTAGCTTAACTAAAGTACGTAATCTCGATTAATATAGAAATAGGAATCAAATATAGGAAGGGGCTTAGAACGAAACAGAGGCCCGTTATAGGCGTTTTTGTTAAGCTTTACGACTATATTAACGATAAGAGCGAGTATAAGGATACGTATAGTCTAACGACAATCCGGCTATAGCGTCTTTTACCGTACTATAGTAGACTTAAAGGGCGACGGGTATATAGCCTACTACTAGTCTATTATATATTATACGCCGTACCCGTAGACGAAGGCGCCCCGTATAGGACTCGCTATATTAATAGTATAGTTAATTTCGAGACGTATAATACAATTTACGACGAGGAATAGGAGGATAAGGAAATGCGAGCTATAAAGGCTTACAGGCGAGTAATAAAAAGGCAACGTGCCGTATAGAGTATATAGAAATCGTATCTCTAAAATATAGAGGACAATAATACTAAGGCGGCGAAGAATGATTTTATAGTTAATAGAGAACGTATAAGATAGGATGTAGCGATATATAGTAACGACGATTAATATAATAGTAATATACTTAAAACTGTAGTACTACTAGTATATTAGATTACTCTCGCGTTTCTT
>NW_006921533.1:8163477-8164330 GCF_000340215.1 Pseudocercospora fijiensis CIRAD86
GGACGAGTCGATAAGTATTAATATAGCACTATACGAATAGTATAAACATTACTAACGACTATAACTACGAGCGACCTAGAGCGATCCTATATATATAAAAATTTACCGCGTCGATTCTATCGATCGCGTCGATCGCGTCGATCCTATCGATCCTAAGCGATCCGGGCGCAAGTCGGGTCGCGACTCGGTCGCTTAGGATCGCTTAGGATCGCTTAGAATCGCTTAGGATCGCTTAGGATCGACAGGATCAATAGGATCGACGCGATTAGAAAAAAAGTTTTCGTAACGTATAGAAGAAGGGTTAAAGAAGCTATACTAGACGTAGGCTATTATCTCGAGTTTCTGCCTCCGTACTTACCGGATTTAAATCCTATTAAACAGACGTTTAATCTACTAAAGAAGACCGTCTAAAGGCACCGTTCTAAGTAGGTACTATTCGAGAGCTTTAAGAAGTATCTAATCTAGAGTCTTTATAAGTATAGAGGCCGCTATATACGAGGTCTCTTTAAGAACGCTATATATAAAGTTAATAGCGTTAATTTGCCTTATAATCCGGATTACTTCGTAAGTACTACTAGCGCCGCTTAGAATATAATAGATTTAGATATAAAAGAGTCGCAATAGTCGAATCTATTTAGAATACGTCGCCGGGTATCTTAATAACCTAGAAGGCCTTAAGAGTAGTATACTTAATAAAGAAAGAATAAAGCTAGAATTAGATATAGATTTCGACGATTTCGAGTAATATTATTAGCGCTAGCAAGCCCCGAAGGCCGAGAACTAAGTAAATAGTTCAAACGCTAGCTTTGCCTACTACTCTATTAATAATATAACTAACGTTCTTAATTTAATA